>NW_026968649.1:0-78692 GCF_028390025.1 Pseudophryne corroboree
TAAAACTCAGTTTTGCTCCTCTCCACGGAAATCTTTAGTAAAAGGCGAAAGATTTGTTCGTTCTGAAGAGAAACCAGAGCATGACCAAGATTCCACCTGTCGCCTGAGTGCCGTGCCAGCAGTCCTTATTCAGATCAAAGTGAGCGCCCAATTTGAAAGAAAGCAGATTTCTCACCTGTCTTCTCCTTGCTATAAGCATGGTTTGTACTGTATTCCATGTGCTCCCAGATCTTTCAAGCAAGTAGCATGGTCAAGAAAGTTCTGTTTGAAAAGAAACAAACATTTACTGTCATTTCTATGCAAATGAGCTTACATTAAAGCACACTCATTCTATCTTTAAACCGATAAAAGAAACCCCAAAAAGATGGGGCATGCAAAAATTGAGATAAAACTCGGTTTTGCTCCTCTCCACGGAAATCTTTAGTAAAAGGCGAAAGATTTGTTCGTTCTGAAGAGAAACCAGAGCATGACCAAGATTTTTATCTGAAAATATGTGTTCTCCCTGCAGTTGTTGTCCCCAGATGAGAGTTCCCTTGTGCTGCCTCAGTTGAATCTCCTTTACTTGACAGGGGGATGCTCGAGCAGCGACCCTCCCCAGCTCTAGCCCAACTCCTACTTACCTGCCAGGTGAGATACTATGATCATGAAGGTGCTTCTCCCAGGGCA
Organism: Pseudophryne corroboree; assembly: GCF_028390025.1. NCBI lineage: Eukaryota > Metazoa > Chordata > Amphibia > Anura > Myobatrachidae > Pseudophryne > Pseudophryne corroboree. The sequence continues at coordinate 667 of NW_026968649.1, forward strand.
AGGCTCACCCATTGCACTCTGGGTGTGCTGCTTCTGCGATTTCCCCAAATGTGGGAAACTTGACTGCATAATTTGTGTTTCCCCTGGTCGGCTCTCGTATAATTCAGATCTCTTTGTCTCAGGTCTCTCTCCAGCCTAGTTTGCTGTCTGTTTCTACTTCTCTTTTCTTGAGCCGCTCCCTTCTATGCCCTTGCGCACTATCCTGACTTCTCCCGTCTGCTTACTTCGTGCCTTCCAACGCACAATGCAAACTACAGGTAGTGCTGCAGGACCCACACCCTTTTACTTGCCTTACAGAGCGTCTCTGGAGCAGTTACAGTGCCCAGCTGCTGCAAGAAATCAGCTTGAATGCTTCAGGGGCTGGGGAATAGCCAACATGAGCCCCACACCGAAGGAGGGTGGAGGTGTGTAATGCGAACTAGGGGTCATCCAAGCGCCGCAAAAGGCCGCCATGCCCTGCACGCCCCTTGTCTCTTTTCATATGCAGACGAGGGTTGAAGCCAACTTTGACCCACTGTTTGGATGACATCACCATATGCAAATCCATCTGCTGCAGGCCTTCCCCCAGGAATGCTTGCACTAGTTGTTGCATTTGGTTTGTTGTTTGGGGGTGCTTCAGTATTAGGCAGCCTTCTGCCCTCCCATGTTCATCTGAAAATATGTGTTCTCCCTGCAGTTGTTGTCCCCAGATGAGAGTTCCCTTGTGCTGCCTCAGTTGAATCTCCTTTACTTGACAGAGATGTGCCTGAGCAGCGGCCCTCCCCAGCCCTATCCCAAATCATACTTATTTTGCATAGGCGATACCATGGTCATGAAGATTGTTCTCCCAGGGTGAGGTTCATTCATTGCATTCTGGGTATGCTGACCCCTGTGATTTCCCCAAATGTGGGAAACTCGACTGCATTATTTGTGGTAGTGGGGGACTGTGTTTGTGCTTTCCTCTGGTCAGCTCTGGTAAAAATCAGATTTCTTTATCTCAGATCTTCCTCTAGCCTTGTTCTTCTTTCGAGAGTTCCCTTGTGCTGCCTCAGTTGGATCTCTTTCACTTGACAGGGGGGTGCCCGAGCAGCGACCCTCCCCAGCTCTAGCCCAACTCCTACTTACCTGCCAGGTGAGATACTATGATCATGAAGGTGCTTCTCCCAGGGCAAGGCTCACCCATTGCACTCTAGTTGTGCTGCCCCTGTGATTTCCCCAAATGTGGGAAACTTGACTGCATAATTTGTGTTTCCCTTGGTCGGCTCTCGTATAATTCAGATCTCTTTGTCTCAGGTCTCTCTCCAGCCTAGTTTGCTGTCTGTTTCCACTTCTCTTTTCTTGAGCCGCTCCCTTCTATGCCCTTGCGCACTATCCTGACTTCTCCCGTCTGCTTACTTCGTGCCTTCCAACGCACAATGCAAACTACAGGTAGTGCTGCAGGGCCCACACCCTTTTACTTGCCTTACAGAGCAGCTCTGGAGCAGTTACAGTGCCCAGCTGCTGCAAGAAATCAGCTTGAATGCTTCAGGGGCTGGGGCATAGCCAACATGAGCCCCACACCGAAGGAGGGTGGAGGTGTGTAATGCGAACTAGGGGTCATCCAAGCGCCGCAAAAGGCCGCCATGCCCTGCACGCCCCTTTTCTCTTTTCATATGCAGACGAGGGTTGAAGCCAACTTTGACCCACTGCTTGGATGGCATCACCATATGCAAATCCATCTGCTGCAGGCCTTCCCCCAGGAATGCTTGCACTAGTTGTTGCATTTGGTTTGTTGTTTGGGGGTGCTTCAGTATTAGGCAGCCTTCTGCCCTCCCATGTTCATCTGAAAATATGTGTTCTCCCTGCAGTTGTTGTCCCCAGATGAGAGTTCCCTTGTGCTGCCTCAGTTGAATCTCCTTTACTTGACAGAGATGTGCCTGAGCAGCGGCCCTCCCCAGCCCTATCCCAAATCATACTTATTTTGCATAGGAGAGACCATGGTCTTGAAGATTGTTCTCCCAGGGTGAGGTTCATTCATTGCATTCTGGGTATGCTGACCCATGTGATTTCCCCAAATGTGGGAAACTCAACTGCATTATTTGTGGTAGTGGGGGACTGTGTTTGTGCTTTCCTCTGGTCAGCTCTAGTAAAAGTCAGATTTCTTTGTTTCAGTTCTTCCTCTAGCCTTGTTCTTCTTTCGAGAGTTCCCTTGTGCTGCCTCAGTGTGTATGGTTATTAATCAAAAGGTTGGTGGTTCAATCCCACTAAGGGACGTAATTGACCTTGTTATCAGATTTTGGTGATATTTAAGTAGACAAGTCAAAATTTCAAACCCCCTGTTATGGTGTAGGGTACCTGGCCTTCTCTGATGTAATCAGAGTTAGATTTGATTCAGTGATTTTATAAAAACAGCTAGGAAGCACAATTTAGCAGTGGGTTGCAGAGAAAAAGAAATATGCTGGCAAAAAAATCCAATTGAGTGATTAAACAGCTCTTCATTTTCTGGCTTTATTTTTATGCTAACAAATTTGTACTCTGAAAAGTGTCCACAAAGCCAAGTCTCTGATTAACACCTTTGTAGGGATGGTTTTTCACCTATTACTAAATTAAACTTGCTTCATTGGAAAGGCAGCAAGATGCATCCTCATTTCAATGTCTACTGAAATAATACAGGTTGACACCAGGAAACATTAACGCCACTGCATCCTTGCTGCTTTCGCATGTGGAAGTCTGTTTAATGTGAAAACAAGGTGATATCTAATTAGCACACAGGTAAGGAATTAAGAAAATCTTTATTTAAGGGTGAAGGTGTTTCTCACAAAATCGTTGCCCCAATGCATCATTGAAATTCAAGCTGGAAAGATGATTTTAATATATCACTTGTACATTTTGTATTGCTCTTCTGGTGACAATGTAGTTTGTTTTTGTCAATTACCATTTTAATAATAGGGTAAAGAAAATTAAGTGGATTTTTGAAAGAAAACAATACTGTCAATATACTATTAAAACAAATTAAAATGGTAAAAGTTAGTGTACTTTAAGTAAAAATAAAAGAGCAAAAATATCAATCCCAGTTTTGGATTACTTTAATTAACAAAAAAAATGCATATAGCAGAGGATAGTTTCAATCTGCCTACCTCTGGGTTATGGGCCCAGCATTTTTCCATTGCAGTACTCTGCTGCACATGTAAGTGCAAGAGATCCTGAAGCACTCACTCATCATGGGAAAGTACCAATGTGTTTCTTCGTTGGTTGATGGAAGAAACATCTTACAAAAACTCTCCAGATTATTGACTTTTTAAAGTTTTTCTAGGAAACGTTCTAGATGAATGCTTATTAGCCTTTGTCAGTACGTACGTTTGTAAAGTGTCTCTGTGGCGCAATCTGTTAGTGTGTTTGGTTATTAATCAAAGGGTTGGTGGTTCAATCCCACCCAGGGATGTAATTGACCTTGTTATCAGATTTTGGTGATCTTTAAGTAGACAAGTCAAAATTTCAAACCCCCTTCTTATGGTGTAGGGTACCTGGCCTACTCTGATGTAATCAGAGTTAGATTTGAATCAGTGATTTTATAAAAAAAAACAGCTAGGAAGCACAATTTAGCAGTGGGTTGCAGAGAAAAAGAAATATGCTGGCAGAAAAATCCAATTGAGTGATTAAACAGCTCTTCATTTTCTGGCTTTATTTTTATGCTAACAAATTTGTTCTCTGAAAAGTGTCCACAAAGCTAAGTCTCTGATTAACACCTTTGTAGGGATGGTTTTTCACCTATTACTAAATTAAACTTGCTTCATTGGAAAGGCAGCAAGATGCATCCTCATTTCAATGTCTACTGAAATAATACAGGTTGACACCAGGAAACATTAACGCCACTGCATCCTTGCTGCTTTCGCATGTGGAAGTCTGTTTAATGTGAAAACAAGGTGATATCTAATTAGCACACAGGTAAGGAATTAAGAAAATCTTTATTTAAGGGTGAAGATGTTTCTCACAAAATCGTTGCCCCAATGCATCATTGAAATTCAAGCTGGAAAGATGATTTTAATATATCACTTGTACATTTTGTATTGCTCTTCTGGTGACAATGTAGTTTGTTTTTGTCAATTACCATTTTAATAATCGGGTAAAGAAAATTAATTGGATTTTTGAAAGAAAACAATACTGTCAATATACTATTAAAACAAATTAAAATGGTAAAAGTTATTGTACTTTAAGTAAAAATAAAAGAGCAAAAATATCAATCCCAGTTTTGGATTACTTTAATTAACAAAAAAAAAATGCATATAGCAGAGGATAGTTTCAATCTGCCTACCTCTGGGTTATGGACCCAGCATGCTTCCATTACAGTACTCTGCTGCACATGTAAGTGCAAGAGGTCCTGAAGCACTCACTTATCATGGGAAAGTACCAATGTGTTTCTTCATTGGTTGATGGAAGAAACATCTTACAAAAACTCTCCACATTATTGACTTTTTAAAATGTTTCTAGGAAACGTTCTAGATGAATGCTTATTAGCCTTTGTCAGTATGTACTTTTGCAAAGTGTCGCTGTGGCGCAATCAGTTAGTGTGTATGGTTATTAACCAAAAGGTTGGTGGTTCAATCCCACCCAGGGACGTAATTGACCTTGTTATCAGATTTTGGTGATCTTTAAGTAGACAAGTCAAAATTTCAAACCCCCTGTTATGGTGTAGGGTACCTGGCCTTCTCTGATGTAATCAGAGTTAGATTTGATTCAGTGATTTTATAAAAACAGCTAGGAAGCACAATTTAGCAGTGGGTTGCAGAGAAAAAGAAATATGCTGGCAAAAAAATCCAATTGAGTGATTAAACAGCTCTTCATTTTCTGGCTTTATTTTTATGCTAACAAATTTGTTCTCTGAAAAGTGTCCACAAAGCCAAGTCTCTGATTAACACCTTTGTAGGGATGGTTTTTCACCTATTACTAAATTAAACTTGCTTCATTGGAAAGGCAGCAAGATGCATCCTCATTTCAATGTCTACTGAAATAATACAGGTTGACACCAGGAAACATTAACGCCACTGCATCCTTGCTGCTTTCGCATGTGGAAGTCTGTTTAATGTGAAAACAAGGTGATATCTAATTAGCACACAGGTAAGGAATTAAGAAAATCTTTATTTAAGGGTGAAGGTGTTTCTCACAAAATCGTTGCCCCAATGCATCATTGAAATTCAAGCTGGAAAGATGATTTTAATATATCACTTGTACATTTTGTATTGCTCTTCTGGTGACAATGTAGTTTGTTTTTGTCAATTACCATTTTAATAATAGGGTAAAGAAAATTAAGTGGATTTTTGAAAGAAAACAATACTGTCAATATACTATTAAAACAAATTAAAATGGTAAAAGTTATTGTACTTTAAGTAAAAATAAAAGAGCAAAAATATCAATCCCAGTTTTGGATTACTTTAATTAACAAAAAAAAATGCATATAGCAGAGGATAGTTTCAATCTGCCTACCTCTGGGTTATGGGCCCAGCATTTTTCCATTGCAGTACTCTGCTGCACATGTAAGTGCAAGAGATCCTGAAGCACTCACTCATCATGGGAAAGTACCAATGTGTTTCTTCGTTGGTTGATGGAAGAAACATCTTACAAAAACTCTCCAGATTATTGACTTTTTAAAGTTTTTCTAGGAAACGTTCTAGATGAATGCTTATTAGCCTTTGTCAGTATGTACGTTTGTAAAGTGTCTCTGTGGCACAATCTGTTAGTGTGTTTGGTTATTAATCAAAGGGTTGGTGGTTCAATCCCACCCAGGGATGTAATTGACCTTGTTATCAGATTTTGGTGATCTTTAAGTAGACAAGTCAAAATTTCAAACCCCCTTCTTATGGTGTAGGGTACCTGGCCTACTCTGATGTAATCAGAGTTAGATTTGAATCAGTGATTTTATAAAAAAAACAGCTAGGAAGCACAATTTAGCAGTGGGTTGCAGAGAAAAAGAAATATGCTGGCAGAAAAATCCAATTGAGTGATTAAACAGCTCTTCATTTTCTGGCTTTATTTTTATGCTAACGAATTTGTTCTCTGAAAAGTGTCCACAAAGCCAAGTATCTGATTAACATATTTGTAGGGATGGTTTTTCACCTATTACTAAATTAAACTTGCTTCATTGGAAAGGCAGCAAGATGCATCCTCATTTCAATATCTACTGAAATAATACAGGTTGACACCCGGAAACATTAACGCCACTGCATCCTTGCTGCTTTCTCATGTGGAAGTCTGTTTAATGTGAAAACAAGGTGATATCTAATTAGCACACAGGTAAGGAATTAAGAAAATCTTTATTTAAGGGTGAAGATGTTTCTCACAAAATCGTTGCCCCAATGCATCATTGAAATTCAAGCTGGAAAGATGATTTTAATATATCATTTGTACATTTTGTATTGCTCTTCTGGTGACACTGTAGTTTGTTTTTGTCAATTACCATTTTAATAATCGGGTAAAGAAAATTAATTGGATTTTTGAAAGAAAACAATACTGTCAATATACTATTAAAACAAATTAAAATGGTAAAAGTTATTGTACTTTAAGTAAAAAAAAAAGCTAAAATATCAATCCCAGTTTTGGATTATTTTAATGAACAAAAAAAAAATGCATATAGCAAAGGATAGTTTCAATCTGCCTACCTCTGGGTTATGGGCCCAGCATGCTTCCATTGCAGTACTCTGCTGCACATGTAAGTGCAAGAGATCCTGAAGCACTCACTCATCATGCGAAAGTAACAATGTGTTTCTTCATTGGTTGCTGGAAGAAACATCTTACAAAAACTCTCCAGATTATTGACTTTTTAAAGTTTTTCTAGGAAACGTTCTAGATGAATGCTTATTAGTCTTTGTCAGTATGTACTTTTCGCAAAGTGTCTCTGTGGCGCGATCGGTTAGTGTGTTCAGCTATTAATCAAAAGGTTGGTGGTTCAATCCCATCCAGGGACGTAATTGACCTTGTGATCAGATTTTGGTAATATTTAAGTAGACAAGTCAAAATTGCAAACCCCCTCTTATGGTGTAGGGTACCTGGCCTTCTCTGATGTAATCAGAGTTAGATTTGATTAAGTGATTTTATAAAAAAAACAGCTAGGAAGCACAATTTAGCAGTGGGTTGCAGAGAAAAAGAAAAATGCTGGCAGAAAAATCCAATTGAGTGATTAAACAGCTCTTCATTTTCTGGCTTTATTTTTATGATTACAAATTTGTTCTCTGAAAAGTGTCCACAAAGCCAAGTATCTGATTAACATCTTTGTAGGGATGGTTTTTCACCTATTACTAAATTAAACTTGCTTCATTGGAAAGGCAGCAAGATGCATCCTCATTTCAATATCTACGGAAATAATACAGGTTGACACCAGGAAACATTAACGCCACTGCATCTTTGCTGTTTTCTCATGTGGAAGTCTGTTTAATGTGAAAACAAGGTGATATCTAATTAGCACACAGGTAAGGAATTAAGAACATCTTTATTTAAGGGTGAAGATGTTTCTCACAAAATCGTTGCCCCAATGCATCATTGAAATTCAAGCTGGAAAGATGATTTTAATATATCACTTGTACATTTTGTATTGCTCTTCTGGTGACAATGTAGTTTGTTTTTGTCAATTACCATTTTAATAATCGGGTAAAGAAAATTAATAGGATTTTTGAAAGAAAACAATACTATTAAAACAAATTAAAATGGTAAAAGTTATTGTACTTTAAGTAAAAATAAAAGAGCAAAAATATCAATCCCAGTTTTGGATTACTTTAATTAACAAAAAAAATGCATATAGCAGAGGATAGTTTCAATCTGCCTACCTCTGGGTTATGGACCCAGCATGCTTCCATTACAGTACTCTGCTGCACATGTAAGTGCAAGAGATCCTGAAGCACTCACTCATCATGGGAAAGTACCAATGTGTTTCTTCATTGGTTGATGGAAGAAACATCTTACAAAAACTCTCCACATTATTGACTTTTTAAAATGTTTCTAGGAATCATTCTAGATGAATGCTTATTAGCCTTTGTCAGTAAGTACTTTTGCAAAGTGTCGCTGTGGCGCAATCAGTTAGTGTGTAAGGCTATTAACCAAAAGGTTGGTGGTTCAATCCCACCCAGGGACTTAATTGACTTTGTTATCAGATTTTGGTGATCTTTAAGTAGACAAGTCAAAATTTCAAACCCACTGTTATGGTGTAGGGTACCTGGCCTTCTCTGATGTTTAGATTTGATTCAGTGATTTTATAAAAACAGCTAGGAAGCACAATTTAGCAGTGGGTTGCAGAGAAAAAGAAATATGCTGGCAGAAAAATCCAATTGAGTGATTAAACAGCTCTTCATTTTCTGGCTTTATTTTTATACTAACAAATTTGTTCTCTGAAAAGTGTCCACAAAGCCAAGTCTCTGATTAACACCTTTGTAGGGATGGTTTTTCACCTATTACTAAATTAAACTTGCTTCATTGGAAAGGCAGCAAGATGCATCCTCATTTCAATGTCTACTGAAATAATACAGGTTGACACCAGGAAACATTAACGCCACTGCATCCTTGCTGCTTTCGCATGTGGAAGTCTGTTTAATGTGAAAACAAGGTGATATCTAATTAGCACACAGGTAAGGAATTAAGAAAATCTTTATTTAAGGGTGAAGATGTTTCTCACAAAATCGTTGCCCCAATGCATCATTGAAATTCAAGCTGGAAAGATGATTTTAATATATCACTTGTACATTTTGTATTGCTCTTCTGGTGACAATGTAGTTTGTTTTTGTCAATTACCATTTTAATAATCGGGTAAAGAAAATTAATTGGATTTTTGAAAGAAAACAATACTGTCAATATACTATTAAAACAAATTAAAATGGTAAAAGTTATTGTACTTTAAGTAAAAATAAAAGAGCAAAAATATCAATCCCAGTTTTGGATTACTTTAATTAACAAAAAAAAATGCATATAGCAGAGGATAGTTTCAATCTGCCTACCTCTGGGTTATGGACCCAGCATGCTTCCATTACAGTACTCTGTTGCACATGTAAGTGCAAGAGGTCCTGAAGCACTCACTTATCATGGGAAAGTACCAATGTGTTTCTTCATTGGTTGATGGAAGAAACATCTTACAAAAACTCTCCACATTATTGACTTTTTAAAATGTTTCTAGGAATCGTTCTAGATGAATGCTTATTAGCCTTTGTCAGTATGTTCTTTTGCAAAGTGTTGTTTTGGCGCAATCAGTTAGTGTGTAAGGCTATTAACCAAAAGGTTGGTGGTTCAATCCCACCCAGGGACTTAATTGACCTTGTTATCAGATTTTGGTGATCTTTAAGTAGACAAGTCAAAATTTCAAACCCCCTGTTATGGTGTAGGGTACCTGGCCTTCTCTAATGTAATCAGAGTTAGATTTGATTCAGTGATTTTATAAAAACAGCTAGGAAGAACAATTTAGCAGTGGGTTGCAGAGAAAAAGAAATATGCTGGCAGAAAAATCCAATTGAGTGATTAAACAGCTCTTCATTTTCTGGCTTTATTTTTATACTAACAAATTTGTTCTCTGAAAAGTGTCCACAAAGCCAAGTATCTGATTAACACCTTTGTAGGGATGGTTTTTCACCTATTACTAAATTAAACTTGCTTCATTGGAAAGGCAGCAAGATGCATCTTCATTTCAATGTCTACTGAAATAATACAGGTTGACACCAGGAAACATTAACGCCACTGCATCCTTGCTGCTTTTGCATGTGGAAGTCTGTTTAATGTGAAAACAAGGTGATATCTAATTAGCACACAGGTAAGGAATTAAGAAAATCTTTATTTAAGGGTGAAGATGTTTCTCACAAAATCGTTGCCCCAATGCATCATTGAAATTCAAGCTGGAAAGATGATTTTAATATATCACTTGTACATTTTGTATTGCTCTTCTGGTGACAATGTAGTTTGTTTTTGTCAATTACCATTTTAATTATCGGGTAAAGAAAATTAAGTGGATTTTTGAAAGAAAACAATACTGTCAATATACTATTAAAACAAATTAAAATGGTAAAAGTTATTGTACTTTAAGTAAAAATAAAAGAGCAAAAATATCAATCCCAGTTTTGGATTACTTTAATTAACAAAAAAAAATGCATATAGCAGAGGATAGTTTCAATTTGCCTACCTCTGGGTTATGGACCCAGCATGCTTCCATTACAGTACTCTGCTGCACATGTAAGTGCAAGAGGTCCTGAAGCACTCACTTATCATGGGAAAGTACCAATGTGTTTCTTCATTGGTTGATGGAAGAAACATCTTACAAAAACTCTCCACATTATTGACTTTTTAAAATGTTTCTAGGAATCGTTCTAGATGAATGCTTATTAGCCTTTGTCAGTATGTACTTTTGCTAAGTGTAGCTGTGGCGCAATCAGTTAGTGTGTAAGGCTATTAACCAAAAGGTTGGTTGTTCAATCCCACCCAGGGATTTAATTGACCTTGTTATCAGATTTTGGTGATCTTTAAGTAGACAAGTCAAAATTTCAAACCCCCTGTTATGGTGTAGGGTACCTGGCCTTCTCTGATGTAATCAGAGTTAGATTTGATTCAGTGATTTTATAAAAACAGCTAGGAAGCACAATTTGGCAGTGGGTTGCAGAGAAAAAGAAATATGCTGGCACAAAAATCCAATTGAGTGTTTAAACAGCTCTTCATTTTCTGGCTTTATTTTTATGCTAACTAATTTGTTCTCTGAAAAGTGTCCACAAAGCCAAGTATCTGATTAACATATTTGTAGGGATGGTTTTTCACCTATTACTAAATTAAACTTGCTTCATTGGAAAGGCAGCAAGATGTATCCTCATTTCAATATCTACTGAAATAATACAGGTTGACACCAGGAAACATTAACGCCACTGCATCCTTGCTGCTTTCTCATGTGGAAGTCTGTTTAATGTGAAAACAAGGTGATATCTAATTAGCACACAGGTAAGGAATTAAGAAAATCTTTATTTAAGGGTGAAGATGTTTCTCACAAAATCGTTGCCCCAATGCATCATTGAAATTCAAGCTGGAAAGATGATTTTAATATATCACTTGTACATTTTGTATTGCTCTTATGGTGACAATGTAGTTTGTTTTTGTCAATTACCATTTTAATAATAGGGTAAAGAAAATTAAGTGGATTTTTGAAAGAAAACAATACTGTCAATATACTATTAAAACAAATTAAAATGGTAAAAGTTATTGTACTTTAAGTAAAAATAAAAGCGAAAATATCAATCCCAGTTTTGGATTACTTTAATGAACAAAAAAAAAAATTCATATAGCAAAGGATAGTTTCAATCTGCCTACCTCTGGGTTATGGGCCCAGCATGCTTCCATTGCAGTACTCTGCTGCACATGTAAGTGCAAGAGATCCTGAAGCACTCACTCATCATGCGAAAGTACTAATGTGTTTCTTCATTGGTTGCTGGAAGAAACATCTTACAAAAACTCTCCAGATTATTGACTTTTTAAAGTTTTTCTAGGAAACGTTCTAGATGAATGCTTATTAGTCTTTGTCAGTATGTGCTTTTTGCAAAGTGTCGCTGTGGCGCAATCAGTTAGTGTGTATGGTTATTAACCAAAAGGTTGGTGGTTCAATCCCACCCAGGGACGTAATTGACCTTGTTATCAGATTTTGGTGATCTTTAAGTAGACAAGTCAAAATTTCAAACCCCCTGTTATGGTGTAGGGTACCTGGCCTTCTCTGATGTAATCAGAGTTAGATTTGATTCAGTGATTTTATAAAAACAGCTAGGAAGCACAATTTAGCAGTGGGTTGCAGAGAAAAAGAAATATGCTGGCAAAAAAATCCAATTGAGTGATTAAACAGCTCTTCATTTTCTGGCTTTATTTTTATGCTAACAAATTTGTTCTCTGAAAAGTGTCCACAAAGCCAAGTCTCTGATTAACACCTTTGTAGGGATGGTTTTTCACCTATTACTAAATTAAACTTGCTTCATTGGAAAGGCAGCAAGATGCATCCTCATTTCAATGTCTACTGAAATAATACAGGTTGACACCAGGAAACATTAACGCCACTGCATCCTTGCTGCTTTCGCATGTGGAAGTCTGTTTAATGTGAAAACAAGGTGATATCTAATTAGCACACAGGTAAGGAATTAAGAAAATCTTTATTTAAGGGTGAAGGTGTTTCTCACAAAATCGTTGCCCCAATGCATCATTGAAATTCAAGCTGGAAAGATGATTTTAATATATCACTTGTACATTTTGTATTGCTCTTCTGGTGACAATGTAGTTTGTTTTTGTCAATTACCATTTTAATAATAGGGTAAAGAAAATTAAGTGGATTTTTGAAAGAAAACAATACTGTCAATATACTATTAAAACAAATTAAAATGGTAAAAGTTATTGTACTTTAAGTAAAAATAAAAGAGCAAAAATATCAATCCCAGTTTTGGATTACTTTAATTAACAAAAAAAATGCATATAGCAGAGGATAGTTTCAATCTGCCTACCTCTGGGTTATGGGCCCAGCATTTTTCCATTGCAGTACTCTGCTGCACATGTAAGTGCAAGAGATCCTGAAGCACTCACTCATCATGGGAAAGTACCAATGTGTTTCTTCGTTGGTTGATGGAAGAAACATCTTACAAAAACTCTCCAGATTATTGACTTTTTAAAGTTTTTCTAGGAAACGTTCTAGATGAATGCTTATTAGCCTTTGTCAGTATGTATGTTTGTAAAGTGTCTCTGTGGCGCAATCTGTTAGTGTGTTTGGTTATTAATCAAAGGGTTGGTGGTTCAATCCCACCCAGGGATGTAATTGACCTTGTTATCAGATTTTGGTGATCTTTAAGTAGACAAGTCAAAATTTCAAACCCCCTTCTTATGGTGTAGGGTACCTGGCCTACTCTGATGTAATCAGAGTTAGATTTGAATCAGTGATTTTATAAAAAAAACAGCTAGGAAGCACAATTTAGCAGTGGGTTGCAGAGAAAAAGAAATATGCTGGCAGAAAAATCCAATTGAGTGATTAAACAGCTCTTCATTTTCTGGCTTTATTTTTATGCTAACGAATTTGTTCTCTGAAAAGTGTCCACAAAGCCAAGTATCTGATTAACATATTTGTAGGGATGGTTTTTCACCTATTACTAAATTAAACTTGCTTCATTGGAAAGGCAGCAAGATGCATCCTCATTTCAATATCTACTGAAATAATACAGGTTGACACCAGGAAACATTAACGCCACTGCATCCTTGATGCTTTCTCATGTGGAAGTCTGTTTAATGTGAAAACAAGGTGATATCTAATTAGCACACAGGTAAGGAATTAAGAAAATCTTTATTTAAGGGTGAAGATGTTTCTCACAAAATCGTTGCCCCAATGCATCATTGAAATTCAAGCTGGAAAGATGATTTTAATATATCACTTGTACATTTTGTATTGCTCTTCTGGTGACAATGTAGTTTGTTTTTGTCAATTACCATTTTAATAATCGGATAAAGAAAATTAATTGGATTTTTGAAAGAAAACAATACTGTCAATATACTATTAAAACAAATTAAAATGGTAAAAGTTATTGTACTTTAAGTAAAAATAAAAGCTAAAATATCAATCCCAGTTTTGGATTACTTTAATGAACAAAAAAAAAATGCATATAGCAAAGGATAGTTTCAATCTGCCTACCTCTGGGTTATGGGCCCAGCATGCTTCCATTGCAGTACTCTGCTGCACATGTAAGTGCAAGAGATCCTGAAGCACTCACTCATCATGCGAAAGTACTAATGTGTTTCTTCATTGGTTGCTGGTGAAACATCTTACAAAAACTCTCCAGATTATTGACTTTTTAAAGTTTTTCTAGGAAACGTTCTAGATGAATGCTTATTAGTCTTTGTCAGTATGTGCTTTCTGCAAAGTGTCTCTGTGGCGCAATCGGTTAGTGTGTTCAGCTATTTATCAAAAGGTTGGTGGTTCAATCCCACCCAGGGACGTAATTGACCTTGTGATCACATTTTGGTGATATTTAAGTAGACAAGTCAAAATTGCAAACCCCCTCTTATGGTATAGGGTACCTGGCCTTCTCTGATGTAATCAGAGTTAGATTTGATTAAGTGATTTTATAAAAAAACAGCTAGGAAGCACAATTTAGCAGTGGGTTGCAGAGAAAAAGAAAAATGCTGGCAGAAAAATCCAATTGAGTGATTAAACAGCTCTTCATTTTCTGGCTTTATTTTTATGATTACAAATTTGTTCTCTGAAAAGTGTCCACAAAGCCAAGTATCTGATTAACATCTTTGTAGGGATGGTTTTTCACCTATTACTAAATTAAACTTGCTTCATTGGAAAGGCAGCAAGATGCATCCTCATTTCAATATCTACGGAAATAATACAGGTTGACACCAGGAAACATTAACGCCACTGCATCTTTGCTGTTTTCTCATGTGGAAGTCTGTTTAATGTGAAAACAAGGTGATATCTAATTAGCACACAGGTAAGGAATTAAGAAAATCTTTATTTAAGGGTGAAGATGTTTCTCACAAAATCGTTGCCCCAATGCATCATTGAAATTCAAGCTGGAAAGATGATTTTAATATATCACTTGTACATTTTGTATTGCTCTTCTGGTGACAATGTAGTTTGTTTTTGTCAATTACCATTTTAATAATCGGGTAAAGAAAATTAATTGGATTTTTGAAAGAAAACAATACTGTCAATATACTATTAAAACAAATTAAAATGGTAAAAGTTATTGTACTTTAAGTAAAAATAAAAGAGCAAAAATATCAATCCCAGTTTTGGATTACTTTAATTAACAAAAAAAAATGCATATAGCAGAGGATAGTTTCAATATGCCTACCTCTGGGTTATGGACCCAGCATGCTTCCATTACAGTACTCTGCTGCACATGTAAGTGCAAAAGATCCTGAAGCACTCACTCATCATGGGAAAGTACCAATGTGTTTCTTCATTGGTTGATGGAAGAAACATCTTACAAAAACTCTCCACATTATTGACTTTTTAAAATGTTTCTAGGAATCGTTCTAGATGAATGCTTATTAGCCTTTGTCAGTATGTACTTTTGCAAAGTGTCGCTGTGGCGCAATCAGTTAGTGTGTAAGGCTATTAACCAAAAGGTTGGTGGTTCAATCCCACCCAGGGACTTAATTGACCTTGTTATCAGATTTTGGTGATCTTTAAGTAGACAAGTCAAAATTTCAAACCCCCTGTTATGGTGTAGGGTACCTGGCCTTCTCTGATGTAATCAGAGTTAGATTTGATTCAGTGATTTTATAAAAACAGCTAGGAAGCACAATTTAGCAGTGGGTTGCAGAGAAAAAGAAATATGCTGGCAGAAAAATCCAATTGAGTGATTAAACAGCTCTTCATTTTCTGGCTTTATTTTTATGCTAACAAATTTGTGCTCTGAAAAGTGTCCACAAAGCCAAGTATCTGATTAACACCTTTGTAGGGATGGTTTTTCACCTATTATTAAATTAAACTTGCTTCATTGGAAAGGCAGCAAGTGATGTCATCCAAGCATTGGGTCAAAGTTGGCTTCAAACCTCGTCTGCTTATGAAAAGAGAAAAGGGGTATGCAGGGCATGGCGGCCTTTTGCGGTGCTTGGATGACCCCTAGTTCGCATTAAATAATGCAGTCGAGTTTCCCACATTTGGGGAAATCACAGAGGTCAGCATACCCAGAATGCAATGAATGAACCGCACCCTGGGAGAACAGTCTTCATGACCATGGTATCTCCTATGCAAAATAAGTATGATTTGGGATAGGGCTGGGGAGGGCCGCTGCTCAGGCACATCTCTGTCAAGTAAAGGAGATTCAACTGAGGCAGCACAAGGGAACTCTCATCTGGGGACAACAACTGCAGGGAGAACACATATTTTCAGATGAACATGGGAGGGCAGAAGGCTGCCTAATACTGAAGCACCCCCAAACAACAAACCAAATGCAACAACTAGTGCAAGCATTCCTGGGGGAAGGCCTGCAGCAGATGGATTTGCATATGGCGATGTCATCCAAGCAGTGGGTCAAAGTTGGCTTCAACCCTCGTCTGCATATGAAAAGAGAAAAGGGGTGTGCAGGGCATGGCGGCCTTTTGCGGCACTTGGATGACCCCTAGTTCGCATTAAACACCTCCACCCTCCGTCGGTGTGGGGCTCATGTTGGCTATGCCCCAGCCCCTGAAGGATTCAAGCTGATTTCTTGCAGCAGCTGGGCACTGTAACAGCTCCAGAGCTGCTCTGTAAGGCAAGTAAAAGGGTGTGGGCCCTGCAGCAATACCTGTAGTTCGCATTGTGCGAGACCCCTAGTTCGCATTAAACACCCCCACCCTCCTTCGGTGTGGGGCTCATGTTGGCCATGCCCCAGCCCCTGAAGCATTCACGCTGATTTCTTGCAGCAGCTGGGCACTGTAACAGCTCAAGAGCTGCTCTGTAAGGCAAGTAAAAGGGTGTGGGCCCTGCAGCACTACCTGTAGTTTGCATTGTGCATTGGAAGGCACAAAGTAAGCAGACGGGAGGAGAAGTCAGGATAGTGCACAAGGGTATAGACGGGAGGGGCTCAAGAAAAAAGAAGTGGAAACAGACAGCAAACTAGGCTTCCAATGCACAATGCAAACTACAGGTAGTGCTGCAGGGCCCACACCCTTTTACTTGCCTTACAGAGCAGCTCTGGAGCTGTTTAATCACTCAATTGGATTTTTCTGCCAGCATAATTTTTCTCTTACGTCCTAGAGGATGCTGGGGATTCCGTAAGGACCATGGGGGATAGACGGGCTCCGCAGGAGACATGGGCACTTTAAGAAAGACTTTAGATCTGGGTGTGCACTGGCTCCTCCCTCTATGCCCCTCCTCCAGACCTCAGTTTACTACTGTGCCCAGAGGAGACTGGGTGCTTTTCAGGGAGCTCTCCTGAGTTTCCTGACAGAAAGTATATTTGTTAGATTTTTTTATTTTCAGGGAGCCTGCTGGCAACAGACTCCCTGCATCGAGGGGCGGAGGGGAGAGATGCACACCTACTTCTGTGAGTTGATAGGCTCTGCTTCTTAGGCTACTGTACAGCATTAGCTCCAGAGGGATCGGTACGCAGGTCTCACCCTCGCCGTCCGTCCCAGAGCCGCGCCGCCGTCCCCCTCGCAGAGCCGGAAGATAGAAGCCGGGTGAGTATGAGAAGAAAAGAAGACTTCAGAGGCGGCGGAAGACTTCATGATCTTCACTGAGGTAACGCACAGCAGTAAAGCTGTGCTCCATTGCTCCAATACACCTCACACACGGCAGTCAGTGTAAGGGTGAAGGGCGCAGGGGGGACGCCCTGGGCAGCAATATAGACCTCTCTTTGGCAAAATAAATATATATGCAGCTAGGCACTGTATATATATATATAAGAGCCCCCGCCATTTTTTTACTATATTTGAGCGGGACAGAAGCCCGTCGCTGAGGGGGTGGGGCTTCTCCCTCAGCACTCACCAGCGCCATTTTCTCCACAGCACCGCTGAGGGGAAGCTCCACGGACTCTCCCCTGCTTATACCACGGTAGAAAGAGGGTCTTAAAGAAGAGGGGGGCACATAATTAGGCGCATATATATATGGAAATACAGCGCTACTGGGTAAACATAAAATTATTGTGTTTTTTTCCTGGGTCATATAGCGCTGGGGTGTGTGCTGGCATACTCTCTCTCTCTGTCTCTCCAAAGGGCCTTGTTGGGGAACTGTCCTCAGATAAGAGGATTCCCTGAGTGTATGGTGTGTCGGTACACGTGTGTCGACATGTCTGAGGTAGAAGGCTCTCCTAGAGAGGAGCAGGAGCAAATTAATGTGGTGTCTCCATCGACAACGCCGACACCTGACTGGATGGATATGTGGAATGTTTTAAGTGCTAATGTAAACTTATTACACAAGAGATTAGACAAAGCTGAAGCTAGGGAACAGTCAGGGAGTCAACCCATGCCTGTCCCTATGTCGCAGGGACCTTCGGGGTCTCAAAAGCGCCCACTATCCCAAATAGTTGACACAGATACCGACACAGATTCTGACTCCAGTGTCGACTACGATGATGCAAAGTTACAGCCAAAATTGGCTAAATGTATTCGATATATGATTATTGCAATAAAAGATGTTTTGCACATCACAGAGTCCCCTGTCCCTGACACGAGGGTACACATGTATAAGGGAAAGAAACCTGAGATAACCTTTCCCTCCTCACATGAGTTGAACGAATTATGTGAAAAAGCTTGGGAATCTCCAGACAAAAAGCTGCAGATTCCCAAAAGGATTCTTATGGCGTATCCTTTCCCGCCAATGGACAGGATACGGTGGGAATCCTCCCCTAGGGTGGATAAAGCATTGACACGCTTATCCAAAAAGGTAGCGCTGCCATCCCAGGATACGGCTACCATCAGGGACCCTGCTGACCGCAAGCAGGAGGTTACCCTAAAGTCCATTTACACACATTCTGGTACCTTACTCAGACCGGCAATTGCGTCGGCCGGGGTTGTAGCGCGGTGGCAGCATGGACAGATACCTTATCAGCAGAGATTGAGACCCTAGATAAGGATGCTATGTTATTGACCATAGGGCATATAAAAGATGCTGTCCTATATATGAGAGATGCTCAAAGTGACATTAGTCTACTGGGTTCTAGAATAAACGCTATGTCGATTTCTGCTAGACGAGTCCTATGGACCCGGTAATGGACAGGTGATGCCGACTCAAAAAGGCATATGGAGGTTTTACCTTACAGGGGTGAGGAATTGTTTGGGGAAGGTCTCTCGGACCTAGTCTCCACAGCTACAGCTGGTAAATCAAATTTTTTGCCTTATATTCCCTCACAGCCTAAGAAAGCACCACATTATCAAATACAGTCCTTTCGATCACAGAGAAACAAGAAAGTACGAGGTGCGTCCTTTCTTGCCAGAGGTAAGGGCAGAGGGAAGAAGCTGCACAACACAGCTAGTTCCCAGGAACAGAAGTCCTCCCCGGCCTCTACAAAATCCACCGCATGACGCTGGGGCTCCGCTAAAGGAGTCCGCCCAGTTGGGGGCACGTCTTCGAGTTTTCAGCCACATCTGGGTTCATTCGCAGGTGGATCCCTAGGCAATAGAAATTGTTTCTCAGGGTTACAAGCTGAAATTCGAAGAGGTGCCTCCTCGCCGGTTTTTCAAATCGGCCCTACCATCTTCTCCCCAGGAAAGGGAGATAGTGTTAAATGCAATTCACAAATTGTATCTTCAACATATGCAGATGAGGGTTCCAGCCAACTTTGGCCCACTGCTTGGATGACATCACCGTATGCAAATCCGTCTTCTGCAGACCTTCTCCCAGGAATGCTTGTACTAGTTGTTGCATTTGGTTTGTTGTTTGGGCGTGCTTCAGTATTAGGCAGCCTTCTGCCCTCCCATGTTCATCTGAAAATATGTGTTCTCCCGGCAGTTGTTGTCCCCAGATGAGAGTTCCCTTGTGCTGCCTCAGTTGAATCTCCTTTACTTGACAGAGATGTGCATGAGCAGCGGCCCTCCCCAGCCCTATCTCAAATCATACTTATTTTGCATAGGAGATACCATGGTCATAAAGATTGTTCTCCCAGGGTGAGGTTCATTCATTGCATTCTGGGTATGCTGACCCCTGTGATTTCCCCAAATGTGGGAAACTCAACTGCATTATTTGTGGTAGTGGGGGACTGTGTTTGTGTTTTCCTCTGGTCAGCTCTGGTAAAAGTCAGATTTCTTTGTCTCAGATCTTCCTCTAGCCTTGTTCTTCTTTCGAGAGTTCCATTGTGCTGCCTCAGTTTGACCTCCTTCACTTGACAGGGGGGTACCCGAGCAGCGACCCTCCCCAGCTCTAGCCCAACTCCTACATACCTGCCAGGTGAGATACTATGATCATGAAGGTGCTTCTCCCAGGGCAAGGCTCACCCATTGCACTCTGGGTGTGCTGCTCCTGCGATTTCCCCAAATGTGGGAAACTTGACTGCATAATTTGTGTTTCCCCTGGTCGGCTCTCGTATAATTCAGATCTCTTTGTCTCAGGTCTCTCTCCAGCCTAGTTTGCTGTCTGTTTCCACTTCTGTTTTCTTGAGCCGCTCCCTTCTATGCCCTTGCGCACTATCCTGACTTCTCCCGTCTGCTTACTTTGTGCCTTCCAACGCACAATGCGAACTACAGGTAGTGCTGCAGGGCCCACACCCTTTTACTTGCCGTACAGAGCAGCTCTGGAGCTGTTACAGTGCCCAGCTGCTGCAAGAAATCAGCTTGAATGCTTCAGGGGCTGGGGCATAGCCAACATGAGCCCCACACCGAAGGAGGGTGGAGGTATTTAATGCGAACTAGGGGTCATCCAAGCACCGCAAAAGGCCGCCATGCCCTGCATAACCCTTTTCTCTTTTCATATGCAGATGAGGGTTCCAGCCAACTTTGGCCCACTGCTTGGATGACATCACCGTATGCAAATCCGTCTTCTGCAGACCTTCTCCCAGGAATGCTTTTACTAGTTGTTACATTTGGTTTGTTGTTTGGGGGTGCTTCAGTATTAGGCAGCCTTCTGCCCTCCCATGTTCATCTGAAAATATGTGTTCTCCCTGCAGTTGTTGTCCCCAGATGAGAGTTCCCTTGTGCTGCCTCAGTTGAATCTCCTTTACTTGACAGAGATGTGCCTGAGCAGCGGCCCTCCCCAGCCCTATCCCAAATCATACTTATTTTGCATAGAAGTTTCCATGGTCATGAAGATTGTTCTCCCAGGGTGAGGTTCATTCATTGCATTCTGGGTATGCTGACCCCTGTGATTTCCCCAAATGTGGGAAACTCGACTGCATTAATTGTGGTAGTGGGGGACTGTGTTTGTGCTTTCCTCTGGTCAGCTCTGGTAAAAGACAGATTTCTTTGTCTCAGATCTTCCTCTAGCCTTGTTCTTTTTTCGAGAGTTTCCTTGTGCTGCCTCAGTTGGATCTCCTTCACTTGACAGGGGGGTGCCCGAGCAGCGACCCTCCCCATCTCTAGCCCAACTCCTACTTACCTGCCAGGTGAGATACTATGATCAGGAAGGTGCTTCTCCCAGGGCAAGGCTCACCCATTGCACTCTGGGTGTGCTGCTACTACGATTTCCCCAAATGTGGGACACTTGACTGCATAATTTGTGTTTCCTCTAGTCGGCTACTCGTATAATTCAGATCTCTTTGTCTCAGGTCTCTCTCCAGCCTAGTTTGCTGTCTGTTTCCACTTCTCTTTTCTTGAGCCGCTGCCTTCTATGCCCTTATGCACTCTCCTGACTTCTCCTGTCTGCTTACTTTGTGCCTTCCAACGCACAATGCAAACTACAGGTAGTGCTGCAGGGCCCACACCCTTTTACTTGCCTTTCAGAGCAGCTCTGGAGCTGTTACAGTGCCCAGCTGCTGCAAGAAATCAGCTTGAATGCTTCAGGGGCTGGGGCATAGCCAACATGAGCCCCACACCGACGGAGGGTGGAGGTGTTTAATGCGAACTAAGGGTCATCCAAGCGCCGCAAAAGGCCGCCATGCCCTGCATACCCCTTTTCTCTTTTCATATGCAGATGAGGGTTCCAGCCAACTTTGGCCCACTGCTTGGATGACATCACCGTATGCAAATCCGTCTTCTGCAGACCTTCCCCCAGGAATGCTTGTACTAGTTGTTGCATTTGGTTTGTTGTTTGGGGTGCTTCAGTATTAGGCAGCCTTCAGCTCTCCCATGTTCATCTGAAAATATGTGTTCTCCCTGCAGTTGTTGTCCCCAGATGAGAGTTCCCTTGTGCTGCCTCAGTTGAATCTCCTTTACTTGAAAGAGATGTGCCTGAGCAGCGGCCCTCCCCAGCCCTATCCCAAATCATACTTATTTTGCATAGGAGATACCATGGTCATGAAGATTGTTCTCCCAGGGTGAGGTTCATTCATTGCATTCTGGGTATGCTGACCCCTGTGATTTCCCCAAATGTGGGAAACTCGACTGCATTATTTGTGGTAGTGGGGGACTGTGTTTGTGCTTTCCTCTGGTCAGCTCTGGTAAAAGTCAGATTTCTTTGTCTCAGATCTTCCTCTAGCCTTGTTCTTTTTTTGAGAGTTTCCTTGTGCTGCCTCAGTTGGATCTCCTTCACTTGACAGGGGGGTGCCCGAGCAGCGACCCTCCCCAGCTCAAGCCCAACTCCTACTTACCTGCCAAGTGAGATACTATGATCAGGAAGGTGCTTCTACCAGGGCAAGGCTCACCCATTGCACTCTGGGTGTGCTGCTCCTACGATTTCCCCAAATGTGGGACACTTGACTGCATAATTTGTGTTTCCTCTGGTCGGCTACTCGTATAATTCAGATCTCTTTGTCTCAGGTCTCTCTCCAGCCTAGTTTGCTGTCTGTTTCCACTTCTCTTTTCTTGAGCCCCTGCCTTCTATGCCCTTGTGCACTCTCCTGACTTCTCCTGTCTGCTTACTTTGTGCCTTCCAACGCACAATGCAAACTACAGGTAGTGCTGCAGGGCCAACACCCTTTTACTTGCCTTACAGAGCAGCTCTGGAGCTGTTACAGTGCCCAGCTGCTGCAAGAAATCAGCTTGAATGCTTCAGGGGCTGGGGCATAGCCAACATGAGCAGCAAGATGCAGCACTGGACTATTAGTAATGTACTGTTGTATGCTGAGCACCACAATGCAGCACAAGACAATGAGCAGTGATACTGAGCACTGATGAGGATACTACTGAGAACTGACACTGAGCAGGAGAGACACACTACTAGTATTACTGAGCAGCAATAAGTAACCACTGATACTGGGCACTGATATTGAGATTTCCACTGAGAGAACATAGCCACGTCCTCTCCGCTCTCTCTTCAATGCACGAGTAAAAATGGCGGCAACGCGCAGCTCTTTATATGGAATCCGAATCTCGCGAGAATCTGACAGCGGGATGATGACATTTTCCCTTGTTCAGGTTTTCATAGTCAGGCGGGAACAACCGAGCCTGCCACGGACCAGTGTAAACCACGTGGAGTTCGTCGGGAATTCGGTTCTCGGAGAACCGAACCCGCTCCTCTATATATACTATATTACTATGTTACTGTAGTATACAGAACACCACAATGCAATGAGCAGTGATAGTGAGCACTGATGAGGATACTAGAACTGACACTGAGCAGCAAGATGCAGCACTGGACTATTAGTAATGTACTGTAGTATGCTGAGCACCACAATGCAGCACAAGACAATGAGCAGTGATACTGAGCACTGATGAGGATACTACTGAGAACTGACACTGAGCAGGAGAGACACACTACTAGTATTACTGAGCAGCAATAAGTAATCACTGATACTGAGCACTGATATTGAGATTTCCACTGAGAGAACATAGCCACGTCCTCTCCGCTCTCTCTTCAATGCACGAGTAAAAATGGCAGCAACGCGCAGCTCTTTATATGGAATCCGAATCTCGCAAGAATCCGACAGCGGGATGATGACATTTTCCCTTGTTCAGGTTTTCCGAGTCAGGCGGGAACAACCGAGCCTGCCTCGGACCAGTGTAAACCACGTGGAGTTCGTGGGGAATTCGGTTCTCGGAGAACCGAACCCGCTCCTCTCTACCTTATACCCATCAATTTTTTTATTTTCAATCTAAGCCCCTGCAGTTTTCTGTAAGCATCTGCTTCGCTATGATGATCAACAAGTCACAAGGGCAAACACTCAGGGCTTGAGGCGTAGATCTTAGGACCAGCTGCTACAAGCATGGCAGAGGTGTCACTATCACTGGTGACACCCAGAAAGGTAGCGAGGGAGATTGTAATGCAGTGCGCGCAGATAAACAGCGCAATGGTAAAAAGGAGGCATGGTTTCATAGGTAGGGGCGTGGCCTGGTGGCCTGAATCTACATTTTGTTGCTCCGGGTGTCCCGGGGGTTGGGGGCTGCACCCGGGGACTAGTGTGTGAGCTGTGCTGGCTCCTGCACAGTGACAGGGCATGGCCACCCAGCATGACGCCTCCCTTCTTGACCATGCTGTAATTGCAGTCGCACTGCAGTTCAGCGTGATCATAAAAAATGGTGTAGGCTCCTGCTGGTGCAGGCTGTAGAGAAAAGCTGCTGTGACCACGCCCCCTGTGTCTCCTCCGTTGCAGACCCCATTTTGAAGCCTTGCCCCCGGACTAAGAGAAAAGTATGCCCTTGCGCACTATCCTGACTTCTCCTCCCGTCTGCTTAATTTGTGCCTTCCAACGCACAATGCGAACAACAGGTGGTGCTGCAGGGCCCACACCCTTTTACTTGCCTTACAGAACAGCTCTGGAGCTGTTACAGTGCCCAGCTGCTGCAAGAAATCAGCTTGAATGCTTCAGGGGATGGGGCATGGCCAACATGAGCCCCACACCAAAGGAGGGTGGGGGTGTTTAATGCGAACTAGGGGTCATCCAAGCACTGCAAAAGGCCGCCATGCCCTGCATGCCCCTTTTCTCTTTTCATATGCAGATGAGGGTTCCAGTCAACTTTGGCCCACTGCTTGGATAACATCACCGTATGCAAATCCGTCTGCTGCAGACCTTCCCCAAGGAGTGCTTGTACTAGTTGTTGCATATGGTTTGATATTTGATGGTGCTTCAGTATTAGGCAGCCTTCCGCCCTCCCATGTTCATCTGAAAAGATGTGGTCTCCCTGCAGTTGTTGTCCCCAGATGAGAGTTCCCTTGTGCTGCCTCAGTTGAATCTCCTTTACTTGACAGAGATGTGCCTGAGCAGCGGCCCTCACCAGCCCTATCCCAAATCATACTTATTTTGCATAGGAGATACCATGGTCATGAAGATTGTTCTCCCAGGGTGAGGTTCATTCATTGCATTCTGGGTATGCTGACCCCTGTGATTTTCCCAAATGTGGGAAACTCGACTGCATTATTTGTGGTAGTGGGGGACTGTGTTTGTGCTTTCCTCTGGTCAGCTCTGGTAAAAGTCAGATTTCTTTGTCTCAGATCTTCCTCTAGCCTTGTTCTTCTTTCGAGAGTTCCCTTGTGCTGCCTCAGTTGGATCTCTTTCACTTGACAGGGGGGTGCCCGAACAGCGACCCTCCCCAGCTCTAGCCCAACTCCTACTTACCTGCCAGGTGAGATACTATGATCATGAAGGTGCTTCTCCCAGGGCAAGGCTCACCCATTGCACTCTGGGTGTGCTGCCCCTGCGATTTCCCCAAATGTGGGAAACTTGACTGCATAATTTGTGTTTCCCCTGGTCGGCTCTCGTATAATTCAGATCTCTTTGTCTCAGGTCTCTCTCCAGCCTAGTTTGCTGTCTGTTTCCACTTCTCTTTTCTTCAACCGCTCCCTTCTATACCCTTGTGCACTATCCTGACTTCTCCTCCCGTCTGCTTACTTTGTGCCTTCCAATGCACAATGCAAACTACAGGTAGTGCTGCAGGGCCCACACCCTTTTACTTGCCTTACAGAGCAGCTCTGGAGCTGTTACAGTGCCCAGCTGCTGCAAGAAATCAGCTTGAATGCTTCAGGGGATGGGGCATGGCCAACATGAGCCCCACACCAAAGGAGGGTGGAGGTGTTTAATGCGAACTAGGGGTCATCCAAGCACCACAAAAGGCCGCCATGCCCTGCACGCCCCTTTTCTCTTTTCATATGCAGATGAGGGTTGAAGCCAACTTTGACCCACTGCTTGGATGACATCACCGTATGCAAATCCGTCTTCTGCAGAACTTCCCCCAGGAATGCTTGCACTAGTTGTTGCATTTGGTTTGTTGTTTGGGGGTGCTTCAGTATTAGGCAGCCTTCTGCCCTCCCATGTTCATCTGAAAATATGTGTTCTCCCTGCAGTTGTTGTCCCCAGATGAGAGTTCCCTTGTGCTGCCTCAGTTGAATCTCCTTTACTTGACAGAGATGTGCATGAGCAGCGGCCCTCCCCAGCCCTATTCCAAATCATACTTATTTTGCATAGGAGATACCATGGTCATGAAGATTGTTCTCCCAGGGTGAGGTTCATTCATTGCATTTTGGGTATGCTGACCCCTGTGATTTCCCCAAATGTGGGAAACTTGACTGCATTATTTGTGGTAGTGGGGGACTGTGTTTGTGCTTTCCTCTGGTCAGCTCTGGTAAAAGTCAGATTTCTTTGTCTCAGATTTTCCTCTAGCCTTGTTCTTCTTTCGAGAGTTCCATTGTGCTGCCTCAGTTGGATCTCCTTCACTTGACAGGGGGGTACCCGAGCAGCGACCCTCCCCAGCTCTAGCCCAACTCCTACTTACCTGCCAGGTGAGATACTATGATCATGAAGGTGCTTCTCCCAGGGCAAGGCTCACCCATTGCACTCTGGGTGTGCTGCCCCTGCGATTTCCCCAAATGTGGGAAACTTGACTGCATAATTTGTGTTTCCCCTGGTCGGCTCTCGTATAATTCAGATCTATTTGTCTCAGGTCTCTCTCCAGCCTAGTTTGCTGTCTGTTTCCACTTCTCTTTTCTTCAGCCGCTCCCTTCTATACCCTTGTGCACTATCCTGACTTCTCCTCCCGTCTGCTTACTTTGTGCCTTCCAATGCACAATGCAAACTACAGGTAGTGCTGCAGGGCCCACACCCTTTTACTTGCCTTACAGAGCAGCTCTGGAGCTGTTACAGTGCCCAGCTGCTGCAAGAAATCAGCTTGAATGCTTCAGGGGATGGGGCATGGCCAACATGAGCCCCACACCAAAGGAGGGGGGAGGTGTTTAATGCGAACTAGGGGTCATCCAAGCACTGCAAAAGGCCACCATGCCCTGCATGCCCCTTTTCTCTTTTCATATGCAGATGAGGGTTCCAGTCAACTTTGGCCCACTGCTTGGATAACATCACCGTATGCAAATCCGTCTGCTGCAGACCTTCCCCCAGGAGTGCTTGTACTAGTTGTTGCATATGGTTTGATATTTGATGGTGCTTCAGTATTAGGCAGCCTTCCGCCCTCCCATGTTCATCTGAAAAGATGTGGTCTCCCTGCAGTTGTTGTCCCCAGATGAGAGTTCACTTGTGCTGCCTCAGTTGAATCTCCTTTACTTGACAGAGATGTGCCTGAGCAGCTGCCCTCACCAGCCCTATCCCAAATCATACTTATTTTGCATAGGAGATACCATGGTCATGAAGATTGTTCTCCCAGGGTGAGGTTCATTCATTGCATTCTGGGTATGCTGACCCCTGTGATTTTCCCAAATGTGGGAAACTCGACTGCATTATTTGTGGTAGTGGGGGACTGTGTTTGTGCTTTCCTCTGGTCAGCTCTGGTAAAAGTCAGATTTCTTTGTCTCAGATCTTCCTCTAGCCTTGTTCTTCTTTCGAGAGTTCCCTTGTGCTGCCTCAGTTGGATCTCTTTCACTTGACAGGGGGGTGCCCGAACAGCGACCCTCCCCAGCTCTAGCCCAACTCCTACTTACCTGCCAGGTGAGATACTATGATCATGAAGGTGCTTCTCCCAGGGCAAGGCTCACCCATTGCACTCTGGGTGTGCTGCCCCTGCGATTTCCCCAAATGTGGGAAACTTGACTGCATAATTTGTGTTTCCCCTGGTCGGCTCTCGTATAATTCAGATCTCTTTGTCTCAGGTCTCTCTCCAGCCTAGTTTGCTGTCTGTTTCCACTTCTCTTTTCTTCAACCGCTCCCTTCTATACCCTTGTGCACTATCCTGACTTCTCCTCCCGTCTGCTTACTTTGTGCCTTCCAATGCACAATGCAAACTACAGGTAGTGCTGCAGGGCCCACACCCTTTTACTTGCCTTACAGAGCAGCTCTGGAGCTGTTACAGTGCCCAGCTGCTGCAAGAAATCAGCTTGAATGCTTCAGGGGATGGGGCATGGCCAACATGAGCCCCACACCAAAGGAGGGTGGAGGTGTTTAATGCGAACTAGGGGTCATCCAAGCACCGCAAAAGGCCGCCATGCCCTGCACGCCCCTTTTCTCTTTTCAAATGCAGATGAGGGTTGAAGCCAACTTTGACCCACTGCTTGGATGACATCACCGTATGCAAATCCGTCTTCTGCAGAACTTCCCCCAGGAATGCTTGCACTAGTTGTTGCATTTGGTTTGTTGTTTGGGGGTGCTTCAGTATTAGGCAGCCTTCTGCCCTCCCATGTTCATCTGAAAATATGTGTTCTCCCTGCAGTTGTTGTCCCCAGATGAGAGTTCCCTTGTGCTGCCTCAGTTGAATCTCCTTTACTTGACAGAGATGTGCATGAGCAGCGGCCCTCCCCAGCCCTATTCCAAATCATACTTATTTTGCATAGGAGATACCATGGTCATGAAGATTGTTCTCCCAGGGTGAGGTTCATTCATTGCATTTTGGGTATGCTGACCCCTGTGATTTCCCCAAATGTGGGAAACTTGACTGCATTATTTGTGGTAGTGGGGGACTGTGTTTGTGCTTTCCTCTGGTCAGCTCTGGTAAAAGTCAGATTTCTTTGTCTCAGATTTTCCTCTAGCCTTGTTCTTCTTTCGAGAGTTCCATTGTGCTGCCTCAGTTGGATCTCCTTCACTTGACAGGGGGGTACCCGAGCAGCGACCCTCCCCAGCTCTAGCCCAACTCCTACTTACCTGCCAGGTGAGATACTATGATCATGAAGGTGCTTCTCCCAGGGCAAGGCTCACCCATTGCACTCTGGGTGTGCTGCCCCTGCGATTTCCCCAAATGTGGGAAACTTGACTGCATAATTTGTGTTTCCCCTGGTCGGCTCTCGTATAATTCAGATCTATTTGTCTCAGGTCTCTCTCCAGCCTAGTTTGCTGTCTGTTTCCACTTCTCTTTTCTTCAGCCGCTCCCTTCTATACCCTTGTGCACTATCCTGACTTCTTCTCCCGTCTGCTTACTTTGTGCCTTCCAATGCACAATGCAAACTACAGGTAGTGCTGCAGGGCCCACACCCTTTTACTTGCCTTACAGAGCAGCTCTGGAGCTGTTACAGTGCCCAGCTGCTGCAAGAAATCAGCTTGAATGCTTCAGGGGATGGGGCATGGCCAACATGAGCCCCACACCAAAGGAGGGGGGAGGTGTTTAATGCGAACTAGGGGTCATCCAAGCACTGCAAAAGGCCGCCATGCCCTGCATGCCCCTTTTCTCTTTTCATATGCAGATGAGGGTTCCAGTCAACTTTGGCCCACTGCTTGGATAACATCACCGTATGCAAATCTGTCTGCTGCAGACCTTCCCCCAGGAGTGCTTGTACTAGTTGTTGCATATGGTTTGATATTTGATGGTGCTTCAGTATTAGGCAGCCTTCCGCCCTCCCATGTTCATCTGAAAAGATGTGGTCTCCCTGCAGTTGTTGTCCCCAGATGAGAGTTCACTTGTGCTGCCTCAGTTGAATCTCCTTTACTTGACAGAGATGTGCCTGAGCAGCTGCCCTCACCAGCCCTATCCCAAATCATACTTATTTTGCATAGGAGATACCATGGTCATGAAGATTGTTCTCCCAGGGTGAGGTTCATTCATTGCATTCTGGGTATGCTGACCCCTGTGATTTTCCCAAATGTGGGAAACTCGACTGCATTATTTGTGGTAGTGGGGGACTGTGTTTGTGCTTTCCTCTGGTCAGCTCTGGTAAAAGTCAGATTTCTTTGTCTCAGATCTTCCTCTAGCCTTGTTCTTCTTTCGAGAGTTCCCTGGTGCTGCCTCAGTTGGATCTCCTTCACTTCACAGGGGGGAACCCGAGCAGCGACCCTCCCCAGCTCTAGCCCAACTCCTACTTACCTGCCAGGTGAGATACTATGATCATGAAGGTGCTTCTCCCAGGGCAAGGCTCAACCATTGCACTCTGGGTGTGCTGCTCCTGCGATTTCCCCAAATGTGGGAAACTTGACTGCATAATTTGTGTTTCCCCTCGTCGGCTCTCGTATAATTCAGATCTCTTTGTCTCAGGTCTCTCTCCAGCCTAGTTTGCTGTCTGTTTCCACTTCTCTTTTCTTCAGCCGCTCCCTTCTATACCCTTGTGCACTATCCTGACTTCTCCTCCCGTCTGCTTACTTTGTGCCTTCCAATGCACAATGCAAACTACAGGTAGTGCTGCAGGGCCCACACCCTTTTACTTGCCTTACAGAGCAGCTCTGGAGCTGTTACAGTGCCCAGCTGCTGCAAGAAATCAGCTTGAATGCTTCAGGGGCTGGGGCATAGCCAACATGAGCCCCACACCAAAGGAGGGTGGAGGTGTTTAATGCAAACTAGGGGTCAGCCAAGCGCCGCAAAAGGCCACCATGCCCTGCACGCCCCTTTTCTCTTTTCATATGCAGACGAGGGTTGAAGCCAACTTTGACCCACTGCTTGGATGACATCACCATATGCAAATCCATCTGCGGCAGGCCTTCCCCCAGGAATGCTTGCACTAGTTGTTGCATTTGGTTTGTTGTTTGGGGGTGCTTCAGTATTAGGCAGCCTTCTGCCCTCCCATGTTCATCTTCAGGGGATGGGGCATGGCCAACATGAGCCCCACACCAAAGGAGGGTGGAGGTGTTTAATGCGAACTAGGGGTCATCCAAGCACCGCAAAAGGCCGCCATGCCCTGCACGCCCCTTTTCTCTTTTCATATGCAGATGAGGGTTGAAGCCAACTTTGACCCACTGCTTGGATGACATCACCGTATGCAAATCCGTCTTCTGCAGAACTTCACTTGACAGGGGGGTGCCCGAGCAGCGACCCTCCCCATCTCTAGCCCAACTCCTACTTACCTGCCAGGTGAGATACTATGATCAGGAAGGTGCTTCTCCCAGGGCAAGGCTCACCCATTGCACTCTGGGTGTGCTGCTCCTACGATTTCCCCAAATGTGGGACACTTGACTGCATAATTTGTGTTTCCTCTAGTCGGCTACTCGTATAATTCAGATCTCTTTGTCTCAGGTCTCTCTCCAGCCTAGTTTGCTGTCTGTTTCCACTTCTCTTTTCTTGAGCCGCTGCCTTCTATGCCCTTGTGCACTCTCCTGACTTCTCCTGTCTGCTTAATTTGTGCCTTCCAACGCACAATGCAAACTACAGGTAGTGCTGCAGGGCCCACACCCTTTTACTTGCCTTTCAGAGCAGCTCTGGAGCTGTTACAGTGCCCAGCTGCTGCAAGAAATCAGCTTGAATGCTTCAGGGGCTGGGGCATAGCCAACATGAGCCCCACACCGACGGAGGGTGGAGGTGTTTAATGCGAACTAAGGGTCATCCAAGCGCCGCAAAAGGCCGCCATGCCCTGCATACCCCTTTTCTCTTTTCATATGCAGATGAGGGTTCCAGCCAACTTTGGCCCACTGCTTGGATGACATCACCGTATGCAAATCCGTCTTCTGCAGACCTTCCCCCAGGAATGCTTGTACTAGTTGTTGCATTTGGTTTGTTGTTTGGGGTGCTTCAGTATTAGGCAGCCTTCAGCTCTCCCATGTTCATCTGAAAATATGTGTTCTCCCTGCAGTTGTTGTCCCCAGATGAGAGTACCCTTGTGCTGCCTCAGTTGAATCTCCTTTACTTGAAAGAGATGTGCCTGAGCAGCGGCCCTCCCCAGCCCTATCCCAAATCATACTTATTTTGCATAGGAGATACCATGGTCATGAAGATTGTTCTCCCAGGGTGAGGTTCATTCATTGCATTCTGGGTATGCTGACCCCTGTGATTTCCCCAAATGTGGGAAACTCGACTGCATTATTTGTGGTAGTGGGGGACTGTGTTTGTGCTTTCCTCTGGTCAGCTCTGGTAAAAGTCAGATTTCTTTGTCTCAGATCTTCCTCTAGCCTTGTTCTTTTTTTGAGAGTTTCCTTGTGCTGCCTCAGTTGGATCTCCTTCACTTGACAGGGGGGTGCCCGAGCAGCGACCCTCCCCAGCTCAAGCCCAACTCCTACTTACCTGCCAAGTGAGATACTATGATCAGGAAGGTGCTTCTACCAGGGCAAGGCTCACCCATTGCACTCTGGGTGTGCTGCTCCTACGATTTCCCCAAATGTGGGACACTTGACTGCATAATTTGTGTTTCCTCTGGTCGGCTACTCGTATAATTCAGATCTCTTTGTCTCAGGTCTCTCTCCAGCCTAGTTTGCTGTCTGTTTCCACTTCTCTTTTCTTGAGCCCCTGCCTTCTATGCCCTTGTGCACTCTCCTGACTTCTCCTGTCTGCTTACTTTGTGCCTTCCAACGCACAATGCAAACTACAGGTAGTGCTGCAGGGCCAACACCCTTTTACTTGCCTTACAGAGCAGCTCTGGAGCTGTTACAGTGCCCAGCTGCTGCAAGAAATCAGCTTGAATGCTTCAGGGGCTGGGGCATAGCCAACATGAGCAGCAAGATGCAGCACTGGACTATTAGTAATGTACTGTTGTATGCTGAGCACCACAATGCAGCACAAGACAATGAGCAGTGATACTGAGCACTGATGAGGATACTACTGAGAACTGACACTGAGCAGGAGAGACACACTACTAGTATTACTGAGCAGCAATAAGTAACCACTGATACTGGGCACTGATATTGAGATTTCCACTGAGAGAACATAGCCACGTCCTCTCCGCTCTCTCTTCAATGCACGAGTAAAAATGGCGGCAACGCGCAGCTCTTTATATGGAATCCGAATCTCGCGAGAATCCGACAGCGGGATGATGACATTTTCCCTTGTTCAGGTTTTCCGAGTCAGGCGGGAACAACCGAGCCTGCCACGGACCAGTGTAAACCACGTGGAGTTCGTCGGGAATTCGGTTCTCGGAGAACCGAACCCGCTCCTCTATATATACTATATTACTATGTTACTGTAGTATACAGAACACCACAATGCAATGAGCAGTGATAGTGAGCACTGATGAGGATACTAGAACTGACACTGAGCAGCAAGATGCAGCACTGGACTATTAGTAATGTACTGTAGTATGCTGAGCACCACAATGCAGCACAAGACAATGAGCAGTGATACTGAGCACTGATGAGGATACTACTGAGAACTGACACTGAGCAGGAGAGACACACTACTAGTATTACTGAGCAGCAATAAGTAACCACTGATACTGAGCACTGATATTGAGATTTCCACTGAGAGAACATAGCCACGTCCTCTCCGCTCTCTCTTCAATGCACGAGTAAAAATGGCAGCAACGCGCAGCTCTTTATATGGAATCCGAATCTCGCAAGAATCCGACAGCGGGATGATGACATTTTCCCTTGTTCAGGTTTTCCGAGTCAGGCGGGAACAACCGAGCCTGCCTCGGACCAGTGTAAACCACGTGGAGTTCGTGGGGAATTCGGTTCTCGGAGAACCGAACCCGCTCCTCTCTACCTTATACCCATCAATTTTTTTTATTTTCAATCTAAGCCCCTGCAGTTTTCTGTAAGCATCTGCTTCGCTATGATGATCAACAAGTCACAAGGGCAAACACTCAGGGCTTGAGGCGTAGATCTTAGGACCAGCTGCTACAAGCATGGCAGAGGTGTCACTATCACTGGTGACACCCAGAAAGGTGGCGAGGGAGATTGTAATGCAGTGCGCGCAGATAAACAGCGCAATGGTAAAAAGGAGGCATGGTTTCATAGGTAGGGGCGTGGCCTGGTGGCCTGAATCTACATTTTGTTGCTCCGGGTGTCCCGGGGGTTGGGGGCTGCACCCGGGGACTAGTGTGTGAGCTGTGCTGGCTCCTGCACAGTGACAGGGCATGGCCACCCAGCATGACGCCTCCCTTCTTGACCATGCTGTAATTGCAGTCGCACTGCAGTTCAGCGTGATCATAAAAAATGGTGTAGGCTCCTGCTGGTGCAGGCTGTAGAGAAAAGCTGCTGTGACCACGCCCCCTGTGTCTCCTCCGTTGCAGACCCCATTTTGAAGCCTTGCCCCCGGACTAAGAGAAAAGTATGCCCTTGCGCACTATCCTGACTTCTCCTCCCGTCTGCTTAATTTGTGCCTTCCAACGCACAATGCGAACAACAGGTGGTGCTGCAGGGCCCACACCCTTTTACTTGCCTTACAGAACAGCTCTGGAGCTGTTACAGTGCCCAGCTGCTGCAAGAAATCAGCTTGAATGCTTCAGGGGATGGGGCATGGCCAACATGAGCCCCACACCAAAGGAGGGTGGGGGTGTTTAATGCGAACTAGGGGTCATCCAAGCACTGCAAAAGGCCGCCATGCCCTGCATGCCCCTTTTCTCTTTTCATATGCAGATGAGGGTTCCAGTCAACTTTGGCCCACTGCTTGGATAACATCACCGTATGCAAATCCGTCTGCTGCAGACCTTCCCCAAGGAGTGCTTGTACTAGTTGTTGCATATGGTTTGATATTTGATGGTGCTTCAGTATTAGGCAGCCTTCCGCCCTCCCATGTTCATCTGAAAAGATGTGGTCTCCCTGCAGTTGTTGTCCCCAGATGAGAGTTCCCTTGTGCTGCCTCAGTTGAATCTCCTTTACTTGACAGAGATGTGCCTGAGCAGCGGCCCTCACCAGCCCTATCCCAAATCATACTTATTTTGCATAGGAGATACCATGGTCATGAAGATTGTTCTCCCAGGGTGAGGTTCATTCATTGCATTCTGGGTATGCTGACCCCTGTGATTTTCCCAAATGTGGGAAACTCGACTGCATTATTTGTGGTAGTGGGGGACTGTGTTTGTGCTTTCCTCTGGTCAGCTCTGGTAAAAGTCAGATTTCTTTGTCTCAGATCTTCCTCTAGCCTTGTTCTTCTTTCGAGAGTTCCCTTGTGCTGCCTCAGTTGGATCTCTTTCACTTGACAGGGGGGTGCCCGAACAGCGACCCTCCCCAGCTCTAGCCCAACTCCTACTTACCTGCCAGGTGAGATACTATGATCATGAAGGTGCTTCTCCCAGGGCAAGGCTCACCCATTGCACTCTGGGTGTGCTGCCCCTGCGATTTCCCCAAATGTGGGAAACTTGACTGCATAATTTGTGTTTCCCCTGGTCGGCTCTCGTATAATTCAGATCTCTTTGTCTCAGGTCTCTCTCCAGCCTAGTTTGCTGTCTGTTTCCACTTCTCTTTTCTTCAACCGCTCCCTTCTATACCCTTGTGCACTATCCTGACTTCTCCTCCCGTCTGCTTACTTTGTGCCTTCCAATGCACAATGCAAACTACAGGTAGTGCTGCAGGGCCCACACCCTTTTACTTGCCTTACAGAGCAGCTCTGGAGCTGTTACAGTGCCCAGCTGCTGCAAGAAATCAGCTTGAATGCTTCAGGGGATGGGGCATGGCCAACATGAGCCCCACACCAAAGGAGGGTGGAGGTGTTTAATGCGAACTAGGGGTCATCCAAGCACCGCAAAAGGCCGCCATGCCCTGCACGCCCCTTTTCTCTTTTCATATGCAGATGAGGGTTGAAGCCAACTTTGACCCACTGCTTGGATGACATCACCGTATGCAAATCCGTCTTCTGCAGAACTTCCCCCAGGAATGCTTGCACTAGTTGTTGCATTTGGTTTGTTGTTTGGGGGTGCTTCAGTATTAGGCAGCCTTCTGCCCTCCCATGTTCATCTGAAAATATGTGTTCTCCCTGCAGTTGTTGTCCCCAGATGAGAGTTCCCTTGTGCTGCCTCAGTTGAATCTCCTTTACTTGACAGAGATGTGCATGAGCAGCGGCCCTCCCCAGCCCTATTCCAAATCATACTTATTTTGCATAGGAGATACCATGGTCATGAAGATTGTTCTCCCAGGGTGAGGTTCATTCATTGCATTTTGGGTATGCTGACCCCTGTGATTTCCCCAAATGTGGGAAACTTGACTGCATTATTTGTGGTAGTGGGGGACTGTGTTTGTGCTTTCCTCTGGTCAGCTCTGGTAAAAGTCAGATTTCTTTGTCTCAGATTTTCCTCTAGCCTTGTTCTTCTTTCGAGAGTTCCATTGTGCTGCCTCAGTTGGATCTCCTTCACTTGACAGGGGGGTACCCGAGCAGCGACCCTCCCCAGCTCTAGCCCAACTCCTACTTACCTGCCAGGTGAGATACTATGATCATGAAGGTGCTTCTCCCAGGGCAAGGCTCACCCATTGCACTCTGGGTGTGCTGCCCCTGCGATTTCCCCAAATGTGGGAAACTTGACTGCATAATTTGTGTTTCCCCTGGTCGGCTCTCGTATAATTCAGATCTATTTGTCTCAGGTCTCTCTCCAGCCTAGTTTGCTGTCTGTTTCCACTTCTCTTTTCTTCAGCCGCTCCCTTCTATACCCTTGTGCACTATCCTGACTTCTCCTCCCGTCTGCTTACTTTGTGCCTTCCAATGCACAATGCAAACTACAGGTAGTGCTGCAGGGCCCACACCCTTTTACTTGCCTTACAGAGCAGCTCTGGAGCTGTTACAGTGCCCAGCTGCTGCAAGAAATCAGCTTGAATGCTTCAGGGGATGGGGCATGGCCAACATGAGCCCCACACCAAAGGAGGGGGGAGGTGTTTAATGCGAACTAGGGGTCATCCAAGCACTGCGAAAGGCCGCCATGCCCTGCATGCCCCTTTTCTCTTTTCATATGCAGATGAGGGTTCCAGTCAACTTTGGCCCACTGCTTGGATAACATCACCGTATGCAAATCCGTCTGCTGCAGACCTTCCCCCAGGAGTGCTTGTACTAGTTGTTGCATATGGTTTGATATTTGATGGTGCTTCAGTATTAGGCAGCCTTCCGCCCTCCCATGTTCATCTGAAAAGATGTGGTCTCCCTGCAGTTGTTGTCCCCAGATGAGAGTTCACTTGTGCTGCCTCAGTTGAATCTCCTTTACTTGACAGAGATGTGCCTGAGCAGCTGCCCTCACCAGCCCTATCCCAAATCATACTTATTTTGCATAGGAGATACCATGGTCATGAAGATTGTTCTCCCAGGGTGAGGTTCATTCATTGCATTCTGGGTATGCTGACCCCTGTGATTTTCCCAAATGTGGGAAACTCGACTGCATTATTTGTGGTAGTGGGGGACTGTGTTTGTGCTTTCCTCTGGTCAGCTCTGGTAAAAGTCAGATTTCTTTGTCTCAGATCTTCCTCTAGCCTTGTTCTTCTTTCGAGAGTTCCCTGGTGCTGCCTCAGTTGGATCTCCTTCACTTCACAGGGGGGAACCCGAGCAGCGACCCTCCCCAGCTCTAGCCCAACTCCTACTTACCTGCCAGGTGAGATACTATGATCATGAAGGTGCTTCTCCCAGGGCAAGGCTCAACCATTGCACTCTGGGTGTGCTGCTCCTGCGATTTCCCCAAATGTGGGAAACTTGACTGCATAATTTGTGTTTCCCCTCGTCGGCTCTCGTATAATTCAGATCTCTTTGTCTCAGGTCTCTCTCCAGCCTAGTTTGCTGTCTGTTTCCACTTCTCTTTTCTTCAGCCGCTCCCTTCTATACCCTTGTGCACTATCCTGACTTCTCCTCCCGTCTGCTTACTTTGTGCCTTCCAATGCACAATGCAAACTACAGGTAGTGCTGCAGGGCCCACACCCTTTTACTTGCCTTACAGAGCAGCTCTGGAGCTGTTACAGTGCCCAGCTGCTGCAAGAAATCAGCTTGAATGCTTCAGGGGCTGGGGCATAGCCAACATGAGCCCCACACCAAAGGAGGGTGGAGGTGTTTAATGCAAACTAGGGGTCAGCCAAGCGCCGCAAAAGGCCACCATGCCCTGCACGCCCCTTTTCTCTTTTCATATGCAGACGAGGGTTGAAGCCAACTTTGACCCACTGCTTGGATGACATCACCATATGCAAATCCATCTGCGGCAGGCCTTCCCCCAGGAATGCTTGCACTAGTTGTTGCATTTGGTTTGTTGTTTGGGGGTGCTTCAGTATTAGGCAGCCTTCTGCCCTCCCATGTTCATCTGAAAATATATGTTCTCCCTGCAGTTGTTGTCCCAAGATGAGAGTTCCCTAGTGCTGCCTCAGTTGAATCTCCTTTACTTGACAGAGATGTGCATGAGCAGCGGCCCTCCCCAGCCCTATTCCAAATCATACTTATTTTGCATAGGAGATACCATGGTCATGAAGATTTTTCTCCCAGGGTGAGGTTCATTCATTGCATTTTGGGTATGCTGACCCCTGTGATTTCCCCAAATGTGGGAAACTTGACTGCATTATTTGTGGTAGTGGGAGACTGTGTTTGTGCTTTCCTCTGGTCAGCTCTGGTAAAAGTCAGATTTCTTTGTCTCAGATTTTCCTTTAGCCTTGTTCTTTTTTCGAGAGTTCCCTTGTGCTGCCTCAGTTGGATCTCCTTCACTTTACAGGGGGGTACCCGAGCAGCGACCCTCCCCAGCTCTAGCCCAACTCCTACTTACCTGCCAGGTGAGATACTATGATCATGAAGGTGCTTCTCCCAGGGCAAGGCTCACCCATTGTACTCTGGGTGTGCTGCTCCTGCGATTTCCCCAAATGTGGGAAACTTGACTGCATAATTTGTGTTTCCCCTGGTCGGCTCTCGTATAATTCAGATCTCTTTGTCTCAGGTCTCTCTCCAGCCTAGTTTGCTGTCTGTTTCCACTTCTCTTTTCTTCAGCCGCTCCCTTTTATACCCTTGTGCACTATCCTGACTTCTCCTCCCGTCTGCTTACTTTGTGCCTTCCAATGCACAATGCAAACTACAGGTAGTGCTGCAGGGCCCACACCCTTTTACTTGCCTTACAGAGCAGCTCTGGAGCTGTTACAGTGCCCAGCTGCTGCAAGAAATCAGCTTGAATGCTTCAGGGGATGGGGCATGGCCAACATGAGCCCCACACCAAAGGAGGGTGAGGGTGTTTAATGCGAACTAGGGGTCATCCAAGCACCGCAAAAGGCCGCCATGCCCTGCACGCCCCTTTTCTCTTTTCATATGCAGATGAGGGTTGAAGCCAACTTTGACCCACTGCTTGGATGACATCACCGTATGCAAATCCGTCTTCTGCAGAACTTCCCCCAGGAATGCTTGCACTAGTTGTTGCATTTGGTTTGTTGTTTGGGGGTGCTTCAGTATTAGGCAGCCTTCTGCCCTCCCATGTTCATCTGAAAATATGTGTTCTCCCTGCAGTTGTTGTCCCCAGATGAGAGTTCCCTTGTGCTGCCTCAGTTGAATCTCCTTTACTTGACAGAGATGTGCCTGAGCAGCGGCCCTCCCCAGCTCTATCCCAAATCATACTTATTTTGCATAGGAGATACCATGGTCATGAAGATTATTCTCCCAGGGTGAGGTTCATTCATTGCATTATGGGTATGCTGACCCCTGTGATTTCCCCAAATGTGGGAAACTCGACTGCTTTATTTGTGGTAGTGGGGGACTGTGTTTGTGTTTTCCTCTGGTCAGCTCTGGTAAAAGTCAGATTTCTTTGTTCAGATCTTCCTCTAGCCTTGTTCTTCTTTCGAGAGTTCCCTTGTGCTGCCTCAGTTGGATCTCCTTCACTTGACAGGGGGGTGCCCAAGCAGAGACCCTCCCCAGCTCTAGCCCAACTCCTACTTACCTGCCAGGTGAGATACTATGATCATGAAGGTGCTTCTCCCAGGGCAAGGCTCACCCATTGCACTCTGGGTGTGCTGCCCCTGCGATTTCCCCAAATGTGGGAAACTTGACTGCATAATTTGTGTTTCCCCTGGTCGGCTCTCGTGTAATTCAGATCTCTTTGTCTCAGGTCTCTCTCCAACCTAGTTTGCTGTCTGTTTCCACTTCTCTTTTCTTCAGCCGCTCCCTTCTATACCCTTGTGCACTATCCTGACTTCTCCTCCCGTCTGCTTACTTTGTGCCTTCCAATGCACAATGCAAACTACAGGTAGTGCTGCAGGGCCCACACCCTTTTACTTGCCTTACAGAGCAGCTCTGGAGATGTTACAGTGCCCAGCTGCTGCAAGAAATCAGCTTGAATGCTTCAGGGGATGGGGCATGGCCAACATGAGCCCCACACCAAAGGAGGGTGGAGGTGTTTAATGCGAACTAGGGGTCATCCAAGCACCGCAAAAGGCCGCCATGCCCTGCACGCTCCTTTTCTCTTTTCATATGCAGATGAGGGTTGAAGCCAACTTTGACCCACTGCTTGGATGACATCACCGTATGCAAATCCGTCTTCTGCAGAACTTCCCCCAGGAATGCTTGCACTTGTTGTTGCATTTGGTTTGTTGTTTGGGGGTGCTTCAGTATTAGGCAGCCTTCTGCCCTCCCATGTTCATCTGAAAATATGTGTTCTCCCTGCAGTTGTTGTCCCCAGATGAGAGTTCCCTTGTGCTGCCTCAGTTGAATCTCCTTTACTTGACAGAGATGTGCATGAGCAGCGGCCCTCCCCAGCCCTATTCCAAATCATACTTATTTTGCATAGGAGATACCATGGTCATGAAGATTGTTCTCCCAGGGTGAGGTTCATTCATTGCATTTTGGGTATGCTGACCCCTGTGATTTCCCCAAATGTGGGAAACTTGACTGCATTATTTGTGGTAGTGGGGGACTGTGTTTGTGCTTTCCTCTGGTCAGCTCTGGTAAAAGTCAGATTTCTTTGTCTCAGATTTTCCTCTAGCCTTGTTCTTCTTTCGAGAGTTCCCTTGTGCTGCCTCAGTTGGATCTCCTTCAGTTTACAGGGGGGTACCCGAGCAGCGATCCTCCCCAGCTCTAGCCCAACTCCTACTTACCTGCCAGGTGAGATACTATGATCATGAAGGTGCTTCTCCCAGGGCAAGGCTCACCCATTGCACTCTAGGTGTGCTGCTCCTGCGATTTCCCCAAATGTGGGAAACTTGACTGCATAATTTGTGTTTCCCCTGGTCGGCTCTCGTATAATTCAGATCTCTTTGTCTCAGGTCTCTCTCCAGCCTAGTTTGCTGTCTGTTTCCACTTCTCTTTTCTTGAGCCGCTCCCTTCTATGCCCTTGCGCACTATCCTGACTTCTCCTCCTGTCTGCTTACTTTGTGCCTTCCAACGCACAATGCGAACTACAGGTAGTGCTGCAGGGCCCACACCCTTTTACTTGCCTTACAGAGCAGCTCTGGAGCTGTTACAGTGCCCAGCTGCTGCAAGAAATCAGCTTGAATGCTTCAGGGGCTGGGGCATAGCCAACATGAGCCCCACACCAAAGGAGGGTGGAGGTGTTTAATGCAAACTAGGGGTCAGCCAAGTGCCGCAAAAGGCCACCATGCCCTGCACGCCCCTTTTCTCTTTTCATATGCAGACGAGGGTTGAAGCCAACTTTGACCCACTGCTTGGATGACATCACCATATGCAAATCCATCTGCGGCAGGCCTTCCCCCAGGAATGCTTGCACTAGTTGTTGCATTTGGTTTGTTGTTTGGGGGTGCTTCAGTATTAGGCAGCTTTCTGCCCTCCCATGTTCATCTGAAAATATATGTTCTCCCTGCAGTTGTTGTCCCCAGATGAGAGTTCCCTTGTGCTGCCTCAGTTGAATCTCCTTTACTTGACAGAGATGTGCATGAGCAGCGGCCCTCCCCAGCCCTATTCCAAATCATACTTATTTTGCATAGGAGATACCATGGTCATGAAGATTTTTCTCCCAGGGTGAGGTTCATTCATTGCATTTTGGGTATGCTGACCCCTGTGATTTCCCCAAATGTGGGAAACTCAACTGCATTATTTGTGGTAGTGGGGGACTGTGTTTGTGCTTTCCTCTGGTCAGCTCTAGTAAAAGTCAGATTTCTTTGTCTCACATTTTCCTCTAGCCTTGTTCTTCTTTCGAGAGTTCCCTTGTGCTGCCTTTGTTGGATCTCCTTCACTTTACAGGGGGGTACCCGAGCAGCGACCCTCCCCAGCTCTAGCCCAACTCCTACTTACCTGCCAGGTGAGATACTATGATCATTAAGGTGCTTCTCCCAGGGCAAGGCTCACCCATTGTACTCTGGGTGTGCTGCTCCTGCGATTTCCCCAAATGTGGGAAACTTGACTGCATAATTTGTGTTTCCCCTCGTCGGCTCTCGTATAATTCAGATCTCTTTGTCTCAGGTCTCTCTCCAGCCTAGTTTGCTGTCTGTTTCCACTTCTCTTTTCTTCAGCCGCTCCCTTCTATACCCTTGTGCACTATCCTGACTTCTCCTCCCGTCTGCTTACTTTGTGCCTTCCAATGCACAATGCAAACTACAGGTAGTGCTGCAGGGCCCACACCCTTTTACTTGCCTTACAGAGCAGCTCTGGAGCTGTTACAGTGCCCAGCTGCTGCAAGAAATCTGCTTGAATGCTTCAGGGGATGGGACATGGCCAACATGAGCCCCACACCAAAGGAGGGTGGAGCAGAAGGCTGACTAATACTGAAGCACCCCCAAACAACAAACCAAATGCAACAACTAGTGCAAGCATTCCTGGGGGAAGGCCTGCCGCAGATGGATTTGCATATGGTGATGTCATCCAAGCAGTGGGTCAAAGTTGGCTTCAACCCTCGTCTGCATATGAAAACAGAAAAGGGGCGTGCAGGGCATGGTGGCCTTTTGCGGCGCTTGACCGACCCCTAGTTTGCATTAAACACCTCCACCCTCCTTCGGTGTGGGGCTCATGTTGGCTATGCCCCAGCCCCTGAAGCATTCAAGCTGATTTCTTGCAGCAGCTGGGCACTGTAACAGCTCCAGAGCTGCTCTGTAAGGCAAGTAAAAGGGTGTGGGCCCTGCAGCACTACCTGTAGTTTGCATTGTGCATTGGAAGGCACAAAGTAAGCAGACGGGAGGAGAAGTCAGGATAGTGCACAAGGGTATAGAAGGGAGCGGCTGAAGAAAAGAGAAGTGGAAACAGACAGCAAACTAGGCTGGAGAGAGACAAAGAGATCTGAATTATACGAGAGCCGACCAGGGGAAACACAAATTATGCAGTCAAGTTTCCCACATTTGGGGAAATCGCAGGAGCAGCACACCCAGAGTGCAATGGGTGAGCCTTGCCCTGGGAGAAGCACCTTCATGATCATAGTATCTCACCTGGCAGGTAAGTAGGAGTTGGGCTAGAGCTGGGGAGGGTCGCTGCTCGGGTACCCCCCTGTCAAGTGAAGGAGATCCAACTGAGGCAGCACAAGGGAACTCTCGAAAGAAGAACAAGGCAAGAGGAAAATCTGAGACAAAGAAATCTGACTTTTACCAGAGCTGACCAGAGGAAAGCACAAACACAGTCCCCCACTACCACAAATAATGCAGTTGAGTTTCCCACATTTGGGGAAATCACAGGGGTCAGCATACCCAAAATGCAATGAATGAACCTCACCCTGGGAGAACAATCTTCATGACCATGGTATCTCCTATGCAAAATAAGTATGATTTGGAATAGGGCTGGGGAGGGCCGCTGCTCTGGCACATCTCTGTCAAGTAAAGGAGATTCAACTGAGGCAGCACAAGGGAACTCTCATCTGGGGACAACAACTGCAGGGAGAACACATATTTTCAGATGAACATGGGAGGG
Source organism: Pseudophryne corroboree (assembly GCF_028390025.1). Taxonomy (NCBI): domain Eukaryota; kingdom Metazoa; phylum Chordata; class Amphibia; order Anura; family Myobatrachidae; genus Pseudophryne; species Pseudophryne corroboree. Next base: position 43,822 of record NW_026968649.1, read on the forward strand.
CAGAAGGCTGCCTAATACTGAAGCACCCCCAAACAACAAACCAAATGCAACAACTAGTGCAAGCATTCCTGGGGGAAGTTCTGCAGAAGACGGATTTGCATACGGTGATGTCATACAAGCAGTGGGTCAAAGTTGGCTTCAACCCTCATCTGCATATGAAAAGAGAAAAGGGGCGTGCAGGGCATGGCGGCCTTTTGCGGTGCTTGGATGACCCCTAGTTCGCATTAAACACCTCCACCCTCCTTTGGTGTGGGGCTCATGTTGGCCATGCCCCATCCCCTGAAGCATTCAAGCAGATTTCTTGCAGCAGCTGGGCACTGTAACAGCTCCAGAGCTGCTCTGTAAGGCAAGTAAAAGGGTGTGGGCCCTGCAGCACTACCTGTAGTTTGCATTGTGCATTGGAAGGCACAAAGTAAGCAGACGGGAGGAGAAGTCAGGATAGTGCACAAGGGTATAGAAGGGAGCGGCTGAAGAAAAGAGAAGTGGAAACAGACAGCAAACTAGGCTGGAGAGAGACCTGAGACAAAGAGATCTGAATTATACGAGAGCCGACCAGGGGAAACACAAATTATGCAGTCAAGTTTCCCACATTTGGGGAAATCGCAGGGGCAGCACACCCAGAGTGCAATGGGTGAGCCTTGCCCTGGGAGAAGCACCTTCATGATCATAGTATCTCACCTGGCAGGTAAGTAGGAGTTGGGCTAGAGCTGGGGAGGGTCTCTGCTCGGGCACCCCCCTGTCAAGTGAAGGAGATCCAACTGAGGCAGCACAAGGGAACTCTCAAAAGAAGAACAAGGCTCTGAAACAAAGAAATCTGACTTTTACCAGAGCTGACCAGAGGAAAACACAAACACAGTCCCCCACTACCACAAATAAAGCAGTCGAGTTTCCCACATTTGGGGAAATCACAGGGGTCAGCATACCCAGAATGCAATGAATGAACCTCACCCTGGGAGAATAATCTTCATGACCATGGTATCTCCTATGCAAAATAAGTATGATTTGGGATAGAGCTGGGGAGGGCCGCTGCTCAGGCACATCTCTGTCAAGTTAAGGAGATTCAACTGAGGCAGCACAAGGGAACTCTCATCTAGGGACAACAACTGCAGGGAGAACACATATTTTCAGATGAACATGGGAGGGCAGACGGCTGCCTAATACTGAAGCACCCCCAAACAACAAACCAAATGCAACAACTAGTGCAAGCATTCCTGGGGGAAGGCCTGCCGCAGATGGATTTGCATATGGTGATGTCATCCAAGCAGTGGGTCAAAGTTGGCTTCAACCCTCGTCTGCATATGAAAACAGAAAAGGGGCGTGCAGGGCATGGTGGCCTTTTGCTGCGCTTGTCTGACCCCTAGTTTGCATTAAACACCTCCACCCTTCTTCGGTGTGGGGCTCATGTTGGCTATGCCCCAGCCCCTGAAGCATTCAAGCTGATTTCTTGCAGCAGCTTGGCACTGCAACAGCTCCAGAGCTGCTCTGTAAGGCAAGTAAAAGGGTGTGGGCCCTGCAGCACTACCTGTAGTTTGCATTGTGCATTGGAAGGCACAAAGTAAGCAGACGGGAGGAGAAGTCAGGATAGTGCACAAGGGTATAGAAGGGAGCGGCTGAAGAAAAGAGAAGTGGAAACAGACAGCAAACTAGGCTGGAGAGAGACCTGAGACAAAGAGATCTGAATTATACGAGAGCCGACCAGGGGAAACACAAATTATGCAGTCAAGTTTCCCACATTTGGGGAAATCGCAGGAGCAGCACACCCAGAGTACAATGGGTGAGCCTTGCCCTGGGAGAAGCACCTTCATGATCATAGTATCTCACCTGGCAGGTAAGTAGGAGTTGGGCTAGAGCTGGGGAGGGTCGCTGCTCGGGTACCCCCCTGTAAAGTGAAGGAGATCCAACTGAGGCAGCACAAGGGAACTCTCGAAAGAAGAACAAGGCTAAAGGAAAATCTGAGACAAAGAAATCTGACTTTTACCAGAGCTGACCAGAGGAAAGCACAAACACAGTCTCCCACTACCACAAATAATGCAGTCAAGTTTCCCACATTTGGGGAAATCACAGGGGTCAGCATACCCAAAATGCAATGAATGAACCTCACCCTGGGAGAAAAATCTTCATGACCATGGTATCTCCTATGCAAAATAAGTATGATTTGGAATAGGGCTGGGGAGGGCCGCTGCTCATGCACATCTCTGTCAAGTAAAGGAGATTCAACTGAGGCAGCACAAGGGAACTCTCATCTTGGGACAACAACTGCAGGGAGAACATATATTTTCAGATGAACATGGGAGGGCAGAAGGCTGCCTAATACTGAAGCACCCCCAAACAACAAACCAAATGCAACAACTAGTGCAAGCATTCCTGGGGGAAGGCCTGCCGCAGATGGATTTGCATATGGTGATGTCATCCAAGCAGTGGGTCAAAGTTGGCTTCAACCCTCGTCTGCATATGAAAAGAGAAAAGGGGCGTGCAGGGCATGGTGGCCTTTTGCGGCGCTTGGCTGACCCCTAGTTTGCATTAAACACCTCCACCCTCCTTTGGTGTGGGGCTCATGTTGGCTATGCCCCAGCCCCTGAAGCATTCAAGCTGATTTCTTGCAGCAGCTGGGCACTGTAACAGCTCCAGAGCTGCTCTGTAAGGCAAGTAAAAGGGTCTGGGCCCTGCAGCACTACCTGTAGATCGCATTGTGCGTTGGAAGGCACAAAGTAAGCAGACAGGAGGAGAAGTCAGGATAGTGCGCAAGGGCATAGAAGGGAGCGGCTCAAGAAAAGAGAAGTGGAAACAGACAGCAAACTAGGCTGGAGAGAGACCTGAGACAAAGAGATCTGAATTATACGAGAGCCGACCAGGGGAAACACAAATTATGCAGTCAAGTTTCCCACATTTGGGGAAATCGCAGGGGCAGCACACCCAGAGTGCAATGGGTGAGCCTTGCCCTGGGAGAAGCACCTTCATGATCATAGTATCTCACCTGGCAGGTAAGTAGGAGTTGGGCTAGAGCTGGGGAGGGTCGCTGTTCGGGCACCCCCCTGTCAAGTGAAAGAGATCCAACTGAGGCAGCACAAGGGAACTCTCGAAAGAAGAACAAGGCTAGAGGAAGATCTGAGACAAAGAAATCTGACTTTTTCCAGAGCTGACCAGAGGAAAGCACAAACACAGTCCCCCACTACCACAAATAATGCAGTCGAGTTTCCCACATTTGGGGAAATCACAGGGGTCAGCATACCCAGAATGCAATGAATGAACCTCACCTTGGGAGAACAATCTTCATGACCATGGTATCGCCTATGCAAAATAAGTATGATTTGGGATAGGGCTGGGGAGGGCCGCTGCTCAGGCACATCTCTGTCAAGTAAAGGAGATTCAACTGAGGCAGCACAAGGGAACTCTCATCTGGGGACAACAACTGCAGGGAGAACACATATTTTCAGATGAACATGTGAGGGCAGAAGGCTGCCTAATACTGAAGCACCCCCAAACAACAAACCAAATGCAACAACTAGTGCAAGCATTCCTGGGGGAAGGCCTGCAGCAGATGGATTTGCATATGGTGATGTCATCCAAGCAGTGGGTCAAAGTTGGCTTCAACCCTCGTCTGCATATGAAAAGAGAAAAGGGGCGTGCAGGGCATGGCGGCCTTTTGCAGCGCTTGGATGACCCCTAGTTCGCATTACACACCTCCACCCTCCTTCGGTGTGGGGCTCATGTTGGCTATGCCCCAGCCCCTGAAGCATTCAAGCTGATTTCTTGCAGCAGCTGGGCACTGTAACTGCTCCAGAGCTACTCTGTAAAGCAAGTAAAAGGGTGTGGGCCCTGCAGCACTACCTGTAGTTCGCATTGTGCGTTGGAAGGCACGAAGTAAGCAGACGGGAGAAGTCAGGATAGTGCGCAAGGGCATAGAAGGGAGCGGCTCAAGAAAAGAGAAGTGGAAACAGACAGCAAACTAGGCTGGAGAGAGACCTGAGACAAAGAGATCTGAATTATACGAGAGCCGACGAGGGGAAACACAAATTATGCAGTCACGTTTCCCACATTTGGGGAAATCGCAGGAGCAGCACACCCAGAGTGCAATGGTTGAGCCTTGCCCTGGGAGAAGCACCTTCATGATCATAGTATCTCACCTGGCAGGTAAGTAGGAGTTGGGCTAGAGCTGGGGAGGGTCGCTGCTCGGGTTCCCCCCTGTGAAGTGAAGGAGATCCAACTGAGGCAGCACCAGGGAACTCTCAAAAGAAGAACAAGGCTAGAGGAAGATCTGAGACAAAGAAATCTGACTTTTACCAGAGCTGACCAGAGGAAAGCACAAACACAGTCTCCCACTACCACAAATAATGCAGTCAAGTTTCCCACATTTGGGGAAATCACAGGGGTCAGCATACCCAAAATGCAATGAATGAACCTCACCCTGGGAGAAAAATCTTCATGACCATGGTATCTCCTATGCAAAATAAGTATGATTTGGAATAGGGCTGGGGAGGGCCGCTGCTCATGCACATCTCTGTCAAGTAAAGGAGATTCAACTGAGGCAGCACAAGGGAACTCTCATCTTGGGACAACAACTGCAGGGAGAACATATATTTTCAGATGAACATGGGAGGGCAGAGGACTGCCTAATACTGAAGCACCCCCAAACAACAAACCAAATGCAACAACTAGTGCAAGCATTCCTGGGGGAAGGCCTGCCGCAGATGGATTTGCATATGGTGATGTCATCCAAGCAGTGGGTCAAAGTTGGCTTCAACCCTCGTCTGCATATGAAAAGAGAAAAGGGGCGTGCAGGGCATGGTGGCCTTTTGCGGCGCTTGGCTGACCCCTAGTTTGCATTAAACACCTCCACCCTCCTTTGGTGTGGGGCTCATGTTGGCTATGCCCCAGCCCCTGAAGCATTCAAGCTGATTTCTTGCAGCAGCTGGGCACTGTAACAGCTCCAGAGCTGCTCTGTAAGGCAAGTAAAAGGGTGTGGGCCCTGCAGCACTACCTGTAGTTCGCATTGTGCGTTGGAAGGCACAAAGTAAGCAGACAGGAGGAGAAGTCAGGATAGTGCGCAAGGGCATAGAAGTAAGCGGCTCAAGAAAAGAGAAGTGGAAACAGACAGCAAACTAGGCTGGAGAGAGATCTGAGACAAAGAGATCTGAATTATACGAGAGCCGACCAGGGGAAACACAAATTATACAGTCAAGTTTCCCACATTTGGGGAAATCGCAGGAGCAGCACACCCAGAGTGCAATGGGTTAGCCTTGCCCTGGGAGAAGCACCTTCATGATCATAGTATCTCACCTGGCAGGTAAGTAGGAGTTGGGCTAGAGCTGGGGAGGGTCGCTGCTAGGGTACCCCCCTGTAAAGTGAAGGAGATCCAATTAAGGCAGCACAAGGGAACTCTCGAAAGAAGAACAAGGCTAGAGGAAAATCTGAGACAAAGAAATCTGACTTTTACCAGAGCTGACCAGAGGAAAGCACAAACACAGTCCCCCACTACCACAAATAATGCAGTCGAGTTTCCCACATTTGGGGAAATCACAGGGGTCAGCATACCCAGAATGCAATGAATGAACCTAACCCTGGGAGAACAATCTTCATGACCATGGTATCTCCTATGCAAAATAAGTATGATTTGGGATAGGGCTGGTGAGGGCCGCTGCTCAGGCACATCTCTGTCAAGTAAAGGAGATTCAACTGAGGCAGCACAAGGGAACTCTCATCTGGGGACAACAACTGCAGGGAGACCACATCTTTTCAGATGAACATGGGAGGGCGGAAGGCTGCCTAATACTGAAGCACCATCAAATATCAAACCATGGCCCTCATTCCGAGTTGATCGCTCGCAAGGCGATTTTAGCAGAGTTACACACGCTAAGCCGCCGCCTACTGGGAGTGAATCTTAGCTTCTTAAAATTGCGACCGATGTATTCGCAATATTGCGATTACAAACTACTTAGCAGTTTCAGAGTAGCTTCAGACTTACTCTGCATCTGCGATCAGTTCAGTGCTTGTCGTTCCTGGTTTGACGTCACAAACACTCCCAGAGTTCGCCCAGACACTCCCCCGTTTCTCCGGCCACTCCTGCGTTTTTTCCGGAAACTGTAGCGTTTTTTCCCACACGCCCATAAAACGGCCTGTTTCCGCCCAGTAACACCCATTTCCTGTCAATCACATTACGATCGCCGGAGCGAAGAAAAAGCCGTGAGTAAAAATACTTTCTTCATTGTAAAATTACTTGGCGCAGTCGCAGTGCGAATATTGCGCATGCGTACTAAGCAGAATTTCACTGCGATGCGATGAAATTTACAGAGCGAACGACTCGGAATGAGGGCCCATATGCAACAACTAGTACAAGCACTCCTGGGGGAAGGTCTGCAGCAGACGGATTTGCATACGGTGATGTAAATCCAAGCAGTGGGCCAAAGTTGACTGGAACCCTCATCTGCATATGAAAAGAGAAAAGGGGCATGCAGGGCATGGCGGCCTTTTGCAGTGCTTGGATGACCCCTAGTTCGCATTAAACACCCCCACCCTCCTTTGGTGTGGGGCTCATGTTGGCCATGCCCCATCCCCTGATGCATTCAAGCTGATTTCTTGCAGCAGCTGGGCACTGTAACAGCTCCAGAGCTGTTCTGTAAGGCAAGTAAAAGTGTGTGGGCCCTGCAGCACCACCTGTTGTTCGCATTGTGCGTTGGAAGGCACAAATTAAGCAGACGGGAGGAGAAGTCAGGATAGTGCGCAAGGGCATTCTTTTCTCTTAGTCCGGGGGCAAGGCTTCCACTTCTCTTTTCTTCAGCCGCTCCCTTCTATACCCTTGTGCACTATCCTGACTTCTCCTCCCGTCTGCTTACTTTGTGCCTTCCAATGCACAATGCAAACTACAGGTAGTGCTGCAGGGCCCACACCCTTTTACTTGCCTTACAGAGCAGCTCTGGAGCTGTTACAGTGCCCAGCTGCTGCAAGAAATCAGCTTGAATGCTCCAGGGGATGGGGCATGGCCAACATGAGCCCCACACCAAAGGAGGGTGGAGGTGTTTAATGCGAACTAGGGGTCATCCAAGCACCGCAAAAGGCCGCCATGCCCTGCACGCCCCTTTTCTCTTTTCATATGCAGATGAGGGTTGAAGCCAACTTTGACCAACTGCTTGGATGACATCACCGTATGCAAATCCGTCTTCTGCAGAACTTCCCCCAGGAATGCTTGCACTAGTTGTTGCATTTGGTTTGTTGTTTGGGGGTGCTTCAGTATTAGGCAGCCTTCTGCCCTCCCATGTTCATCTGAAAATATGTGTTCTCCCTGCAGTTGTTGTCCCCAGATGAGAGTTCCCTTGTGCTGCCTCAGTTAAATCTCCTTTACTTGACAGAGATGTGCATGAGCAGCGGCCCTCCCCAGCCCTATTCCAAATCATACTTATTTTGCATAGGAGATACCATGGTCATGAAGATTTTTCTCCCAGGGTGAGGTTCATTCATTGCATTTTGGGTATGCTGACCCCTGTGATTTCCCCAAATGTGGGAAACTCAACTGCATTATTTGTGGTAGTGGGGGACTGTGTTTGTGCTTTCCTCTGGTCAGCTCTGGTAAAAGTCAGATTTCTTTGTCTCAGATTTTCCTCTAGCCTTGTTCTTCTTTCGAGAGTTCCCTTGTGCTGCCTTAATTGGATCTCCTTCACTTTACAGGGGGGTACCCTAGCAGCGACCCTCCCCAGCTCTAGCCCAACTCCTACTTACCTGCCAGGTGAGATACTATGATCATGAAGGTGCTTCTCCCAGGGCAAGGCAAACCCATTGCACTCTGGGTGTGCTGCTCCTGCGATTTCCCCAAATGTGGGAAACTTGACTGTATAATTTGTGTTTCCCCTGGTCGGCTCTCGTATAATTCAGATCTCTTTGTCTCAGATCTCTCTCCAGCCTAGTTTGCTGTCTGTTTCCACTTCTCTTTTCTTGAGCCGCTTACTTCTATGCCCTTGCGCACTATCCTGACTTCTCCTCCTGTCTGCTTACTTTGTGCCTTCCAACGCACAATGCGAACTACAGGTAGTGCTGCAGGGCCCACACCCTTTTACTTGCCTTACAGAGCAGCTCTGGAGCTGTTACAGTGCCCAGCTGCTGCAAGAAATCAGCTTGAATGCTTCAGGGGCTGGGGCATAGCCAACATGAGCCCCACACCAAAGGAGGGTGGAGGTGTTTAATGCAAACTAGGGGTCAGCCAAGCGCCGCAAAAGGCCACCATGCCCTGCACGCCCCTTTTCTCTTTTCATATGCAGACGAGGGTTGAAGCCAACTTTGACCCACTGCTTGGATGACATCACCATATGCAAATCCGTCTTCTGCAGAACTTCCCCCAGGAATGCTTGCACTAGTTGTTGCATTTGGTTTGTTGTTTGGGGGTGCTTCAGTATTAGGCAGCCTTCTGCCCTCCCATGTTCATCTGAAAATATGTGTTCTCCCTGCAGTTGTTGTCCCCAGATGAGAGTTCCCTTGTGCTGCCTCAGTTAAATCTCCTTTACTTGACAGAGATGTGCATGAGCAGCGGCCCTCCCCAGCCCTATTCCAAATCATACTTATTTTGCATAGGAGATACCATGGTCATGAAGATTTTTCTCCCAGGGTGAGGTTCATTCATTGCATTTTGGGTATGCTGACCCCTGTGATTTCCCCAAATGTGGGAAACTCAACTGCATTATTTGTGGTAGTGGGGGACTGTGTTTGTGCTTTCCTCTGGTCAGCTCTGGTAAAAGTCAGATTTCTTTGTCTCAGATTTTCCTCTAGCCTTGTTCTTCTTTCGAGAGTTCCCTTGTGCTGCCTTAATTGGATCTCCTTCACTTTACAGGGGGGTACCCTAGCAGCGACCCTCCCCAGCTCTAGCCCAACTCCTACTTACCTGCCAGGTGAGATACTATGATCATGAAGGTGCTTCTCCCAGGGCAAGGCAAACCCATTGCACTCTGGGTGTGCTGCTCCTGCGATTTCCCCAAATGTGGGAAACTTGACTGTATAATTTGTGTTTCCCCTGGTCGGCTCTCGTATAATTCAGATCTCTTTGTCTCAGATCTCTCTCCAGCCTAGTTTGCTGTCTGTTTCCACTTCTCTTTTCTTGAGCCGCTTACTTCTATGCCCTTGCGCACTATCCTGACTTCTCCTCCTGTCTGCTTACTTTGTGCCTTCCAACGCACAATGCGAACTACAGGTAGTGCTGCAGGGCCCACACCCTTTTACTTGCCTTACAGAGCAGCTCTGGAGCTGTTACAGTGCCCAGCTGCTGCAAGAAATCAGCTTGAATGCTTCAGGGGCTGGGGCATAGCCAACATGAGCCCCACACCAAAGGAGGGTGGAGGTGTTTAATGCAAACTAGGGGTCAGCCAAGCGCCGCAAAAGGCCACCATGCCCTGCACGCCCCTTTTCTCTTTTCATATGCAGACGAGGGTTGAAGCCAACTTTGACCCACTGCTTGGATGACATCACCATATGCAAATCCATCTGCGGCAGGCCTTCCCCCAGGAATGCTTGCACTAGTTGTTGCATTTGGTTTGTTGTTTGGGGGTGCTTCAGTATTAGGCAGTCCTCTGCCCTCCCATGTTCATCTGAAAATATATGTTCTCCCTGCAGTTGTTGTCCCAAGATGAGAGTTCCCTTGTGCTGCCTCAGTTGAATCTCCTTTACTTGACAGAGATGTGCATGAGCAGCGGCCCTCCCCAGCCCTATTCCAAATCATACTTATTTTGCATAGGAGATACCATGGTCATGAAGATTTTTCTCCCAGGGTGAGGTTCATTCATTGCATTTTGGGTATGCTGACCCCTGTGATTTCCCCAAATGTGGGAAACTTGACTGCATTATTTGTGGTAGTGGGAGACTGTGTTTGTGCTTTCCTCTGGTCAGCTCTGGTAAAAGTCAGATTTCTTTGTCTCAGATCTTCCTCTAGCCTTGTTCTTCTTTCGAGAGTTCCCTGGTGCTGCCTCAGTTGGATCTCCTTCACTTCACAGGGGGGAACCCGAGCAGCGACCCTCCCCAGCTCTAGCCCAACTCCTACTTACCTGCCAGGTGAGATACTATGATCATGAAGGTGCTTCTCCCAGGGCAAGGCTCAACCATTGCACTCTGGGTGTGCTGCTCCTGCGATTTCCCCAAATGTGGGAAACGTGACTGCATAATTTGTGTTTCCCCTAGTCGGCTCTCGTATAATTCAGATCTCTTTGTCTCAGGTCTCTCTCCAGCCTAGTTTGCTGTCTGTTTCCACTTCTCTTTTCTTGAGCCGCTCCCTTCTATGCCCTTGCGCACTATCCTGACTTCTCCCGTCTGCTTACTTCGTGCCTTCCAACGCACAATGCGAACTACAGGTAGTGCTGCAGGGCCCACACCCTTTTACTTGCCTTACAGAGTAGCTCTGGAGCAGTTACAGTGCCCAGCTGCTGCAAGAAATCAGCTTGAATGCTTCAGGGGCTGGGGCATAGCCAACATGAGCCCCACACCGAAGGAGGGTGGAGGTGTGTAATGCGAACTAGGGGTCATCCAAGCGCTGCAAAAGGCCGCCATGCCCTGCACGCCCCTTTTCTCTTTTCATATGCAGACGAGGGTTGAAGCCAACTTTGACCCACTGCTTGGATGACATCACCATATGCAAATCCATCTGCTGCAGGCCTTCCCCCAGGAATGCTTGCACTAGTTGTTGCATTTGGTTTGTTGTTTGGGGGTGCTTCAGTATTAGGCAGCCTTCTGCCCTCACATGTTCATCTGAAAATATGTGTTCTCCCTGCAGTTGTTGTCCCCAGATGAGAGTTCCCTTGTGCTGCCTCAGTTGAATCTCCTTTACTTGACAGAGATGTGCCTGAGCAGCGGCCCTCCCCAGCCCTATCCCAAATCATACTTATTTTGCATAGGCGATACCATGGTCATGAAGATTGTTCTCCCAAGGTGAGGTTCATTCATTGCATTCTGGGTATGCTGACCCCTGTGATTTCCCCAAATGTGGGAAACTCGACTGCATTATTTGTGGTAGTGGGGGACTGTGTTTGTGCTTTCCTCTGGTCAGCTCTGGAAAAAGTCAGATTTCTTTGTCTCAGATCTTCCTCTAGCCTTGTTCTTCTTTCGAGAGTTCCCTTGTGCTGCCTCAGTTGGATCTCTTTCACTTGACAGGGGGGTGCCCGAACAGCGACCCTCCCCAGCTCTAGCCCAACTCCTACTTACCTGCCAGGTGAGATACTATGATCATGAAGGTGCTTCTCCCAGGGCAAGGCTCACCCATTGCACTCTGGGTGTGCTGCCCCTGCGATTTCCCCAAATGTGGGAAACTTGACTGCATAATTTGTGTTTCCCCTGGTCGGCTCTCGTATAATTCAGATCTCTTTGTCTCAGGTCTCTCTCCAGCCTAGTTTGCTGTCTGTTTCCACTTCTCTTTTCTTGAGCCGCTCCCTTCTATGCCCTTGCGCACTATCCTGACTTCTCCTCCTGTCTGCTTACTTTGTGCCTTCCAACGCACAATGCGATCTACAGGTAGTGCTGCAGGGCCCAGACCCTTTTACTTGCCTTACAGAGCAGCTCTGGAGCTGTTACAGTGCCCAGCTGCTGCAAGAAATCAGCTTGAATGCTTCAGGGGCTGGGGCATAGCCAACATGAGCCCCACACCAAAGGAGGGTGGAGGTGTTTAATGCAAACTAGGGGTCAGCCAAGCGCCGCAAAAGGCCACCATGCCCTGCACGCCCCTTTTCTCTTTTCATATGCAGACGAGGGTTGAAGCCAACTTTGACCCACTGCTTGGATGACATCACCATATGCAAATCCATCTGCGGCAGGCCTTCCCCCAGGAATGCTTGCACTAGTTGTTGCATTTGGTTTGTTGTTTGGGGGTGCTTCAGTATTAGGCAGCCTTCTGCCCTCCCATGTTCATCTGAAAATATATGTTCTCCCTGCAGTTGTTGTCCCAAGATGAGAGTTCCCTTGTGCTGCCTCAGTTGAATCTCCTTTACTTGACAGAGATGTGCATGAGCAGCGGCCCTCCCCAGCCCTATTCCAAATCATACTTATTTTGCATAGGAGATACCATGGTCATGAAGATTTTTCTCCCAGGGTGAGGTTCATTCATTGCATTTTGGGTATGCTGACCCCTGTGATTTCCCCAAATGTGGGAAACTTGACTGCATTATTTGTGGTAGTGGGAGACTGTGTTTGTGCTTTCCTCTGGTCAGCTCTGGTAAAAGTCAGATTTCTTTGTCTCAGATTTTCCTTTAGCCTTGTTCTTCTTTCGAGAGTTCCCTTGTGCTGCCTCAGTTGGATCTCCTTCACTTTACAGGGGGGTACCCGAGCAGCGACCCTCCCCAGCTCTAGCCCAACTCCTACTTACCTGCCAGGTGAGATACTATGATCATGAAGGTGCTTCTCCCAGGGCAAGGCTCACCCATTGTACTCTGGGTGTGCTGCTCCTGCGATTTCCCCAAATGTGGGAAACTTGACTGCATAATTTGTGTTTCCCCTGGTCGGCTCTCGTATAATTCAGATCTCTTTGTCTCAGGTCTCTCTCCAGCCTAGTTTGCTGTCTGTTTCCACTTCTCTTTTCTTCAGCCGCTCCCTTCTATACCCTTGTGCACTATCCTGACTTCTCCTCCCGTCTGCTTACTTTGTGCCTTCCAATGCACAATGCAAACTACAGGTAGTGCTGCAGGGCCCACACCCTTTTACTTGCCTTACAGAGCAGCTCTGGAGCTGTTGCAGTGCCAAGCTGCTGCAAGAAATCAGCTTGAATGCTTCAGGGGCTGGGGCATAGCCAACATGAGCCCCACACCGAAGAAGGGTGGAGGTGTTTAATGCAAACTAGGGGTCAGACAAGCGCAGCAAAAGGCCACCATGCCCTGCACGCCCCTTTTCTGTTTTCATATGCAGACGAGGGTTGAAGCCAACTTTGACCCACTGCTTGGATGACATCACCATATGCAAATCCATCTGCGGCAGGCCTTCCCCCAGGAATGCTTGCACTAGTTGTTGCATTTGGTTTGTTGTTTGGGGGTGCTTCAGTATTAGGCAGCCGTCTGCCCTCCCATGTTCATCTGAAAATATGTGTTCTCCCTGCAGTTGTTGTCCCTAGATGAGAGTTCCCTTGTGCTGCCTCAGTTGAATCTCCTTAACTTGACAGAGATGTGCCTGAGCAGCGGCCCTCCCCAGCTCTATCCCAAATCATACTTATTTTGCATAGGAGATACCATGGTCATGAAGATTATTCTCCCAGGGTGAGGTTCATTCATTGCATTCTGGGTATGCTGACCCCTGTGATTTCCCCAAATGTGGGAAACTCGACTGCTTTATTTGTGGTAGTGGGGGACTGTGTTTGTGTTTTCCTCTGGTCAGCTCTGGTAAAAGTCAGATTTCTTTGTTTCAGAGCCTTGTTCTTCTTTTGAGAGTTCCCTTGTGCTGCCTCAGTTGGATCTCCTTCACTTGACAGGGGGGTGCCCGAGCAGAGACCCTCCCCAGCTCTAGCCCAACTCCTACTTACCTGCCAGGTGAGATACTATGATCATGAAGGTGCTTCTCCCAGGGCAAGGCTCACCCATTGCACTCTGGGTGTGCTGCCCCTGCGATTTCCCCAAATGTGGGAAACTTGACTGCATAATTTGTGTTTCCCCTGGTCGGCTCTCGTATAATTCAGATCTCTTTGTCTCAGGTCTCTCTCCAGCCTAGTTTGCTGTCTGTTTCCACTTCTCTTTTCTTCAGCCGCTCCCTTCTATACCCTTGTGCACTATCCTGACTTCTCCTCCCGTCTGCTTACTTTGTGCCTTCCAATGCACAATGCAAACTACAGGTAGTGCTGCAGGGCCCACACCCTTTTACTTGCCTTACAGAGCAGCTCTGGAGCTGTTACAGTGCCCAGCTGCTGCAAGAAATCTGCTTGAATGCTTCAGGGGATGGGGCATGGCCAACATGAGCCCCACACCAAAGGAGGGTGGAGGTGTTTAATGCGAACTAGGGGTCATCCAAGCACCGCAAAAGGCCGCCATGCCCTGCACGCCCCTTTTCTCTTTTCATATGCAGATGAGGGTTGAAGCCAACTTTGACCCACTGCTTGTATGACATCACCGTATGCAAATCCGTCTTCTGCAGAACTTCCCCCAGGAATGCTTGCACTAGTTGTTGCATTTGGTTTGTTGTTTGGGGGTGCTTCAGTATTAGGCAGCCTTCTGCCCTCCCATGTTCATCTGAAAATATGTGTTCTCCCTGCAGTTGTTGTCCCCAGATGAGAGTTCCCTTGTGCTGCCTCAGTTGAATCTCCTTTACTTGACAGAGATGTGCCAGAGCAGCGGCCCTCCCCAGCCCTATTCCAAATCATACTTATTTTGCATAGGAGATACCATGGTCATGAAGATTGTTCTCCCAGGGTGAGGTTCATTCATTGCATTTTGGGTATGCTGACCCCTGTGATTTCCCCAAATGTGGGAAACTCAACTGCATTATTTGTGGTAGTGGGGGACTGTGTTTGTGCTTTCCTCTGGTCAGCTCTGGTAAAAGTCAGATTTCTTTGTCTCAGATTTTCCTCTTGCCTTGTTCTTCTTTCGAGAGTTCCCTTGTGCTGCCTCAGTTGGATCTCCTTCACTTGACAGGGGGGTACCCGAGCAGCGACCCTCCCCAGCTCTAGCCCAACTCCTACTTACCTGCCAGGTGAGATACTATGATCATGAAGGTGCTTCTCCCAGGGCAAGGCTCACCCATTGCACTCTGGGTGTGCTGCTCCTGCGATTTCCCCAAATGTGGGAAACTTGACTGCATAATTTGTGTTTCCCCTGGTCGGCTCTCGTATAATTCAGATCTCTTTGTCTCTCTCCAGCCTAGTTTGCTGTCTGTTTCCACTTCTCTTTTCTTCAGCCGCTCCCTTCTATACCCTTGTGCACTATCCTGACTTCTCCTCCCGTCTGCTTACTTTGTGCCTTCCAATGCACAATGCAAACTACAGGTAGTGCTGCAGGGCCCACACCCTTTTACTTGCCTTACAGAGCAGCTCTGGAGCTGTTACAGTGCCCAGCTGCTGCAAGAAATCAGCTTGAATGCTTCAGGGGCTGGGGCATAGCCAACATGAGCCCCACACCGAAGGAGGGTGGAGGTGTTTAATGCAAACTAGGGGTCGGTCAAGCGCCGCAAAAGGCCACCATGCCCTGCACGCCCCTTTTCTGTTTTCATATGCAGACGAGGGTTGAAGCCAACTTTGACCCACTGCTTGGATGACATCACCATATGCAAATCCATCTGCGGCAGGCCTTCCCCCAGGAATGCTTGCACTAGTTGTTGCATTTGGTTTGTTGTTTGGGGGTGCTTCAGTATTAGTCAGCCTTCTGCTCCACCCTCCTTTGGTGTGGGGCTCATGTTGGCCATGTCCCATCCCCTGAAGCATTCAAGCAGATTTCTTGCAGCAGCTGGGCACTGTAACAGCTCCAGAGCTGCTCTGTAAGGCAAGTAAAAGGGTGTGGGCCCTGCAGCACTACCTGTAGTTTGCATTGTGCATTGGAAGGCACAAAGTAAGCAGACGGGAGGAGAAGTCAGGATAGTGCACAAGGGTATAGAAGGGAGCGGCTGAAGAAAAGAGAAGTGGAAACAGACAGCAAACTAGGCTGGAGAGAGACCTGAGACAAAGAGATCTGAATTATACGAGAGCCGACGAGGGGAAACACAAATTATGCAGTCAAGTTTCCCACATTTGGGGAAATCGCAGGAGCAGCACACCCAGAGTACAATGGGTGAGCCTTGCCCTGGGAGAAGCACCTTCATGATCATAGTATCTCACCTGGCAGGTAAGTAGGAGTTGGGCTAGAGCTGGGGAGGGTCGCTGCTCGGGTACCCCCCTGTAAAGTGAAGGAGATCCAACAAAGGCAGCACAAGGGAACTCTCGAAAGAAGAACAAGGCTAGAGGAAAATGTGAGACAAAGAAATCTGACTTTTACTAGAGCTGACCAGAGGAAAGCACAAACACAGTCCCCCACTACCACAAATAATGCAGTTGAGTTTCCCACATTTGGGGAAATCACAGGGGTCAGCATACCCAAAATGCAATGAATGAACCTCACCCTGGGAGAAAAATCTTCATGACCATGGTATCTCCTATGCAAAATAAGTATGATTTGGAATAGGGCTGGGGAGGGCCGCTGCTCATGCACATCTCTGTCAAGTAAAGGAGATTCAACTGAGGCAGCACAAGGGAACTCTCATCTGGGGACAACAACTGCAGGGAGAACATATATTTTCAGATGAACATGGGAGGGCAGAAAGCTGCCTAATACTGAAGCACCCCCAAACAACAAACCAAATGCAACAACTAGTGCAAGCATTCCTGGGGGAAGGCCTGCCGCAGATGGATTTGCATATGGTGATGTCATCCAAGCAGTGGGTCAAAGTTGGCTTCAACCCTCGTCTGCATATGAAAAGAGAAAAGGGGCGTGCAGGGCATGGTGGCCTTTTGCGGCACTTGGCTGACCCCTAGTTTGCATTAAACACCTCCACCCTCCTTTGGTGTGGGGCTCATGTTGGCTATGCCCCAGCCCCTGAAGCATTCAAGCTGATTTCTTGCAGCAGCTGGGCACTGTAACAGCTCCAGAGCTGCTCTGTAAGGCAAGTAAAAGGGTGTGGGCCCTGCAGCACTACCTGTAGTTCACATTGTGCGTTGGAAGGCACAAAGTAAGCAGACAGGAGGAGAAGTCAGGATAGTGCGCAAGGGCATAGAAGGGAGCGGCTCAAGAAAAGAGAAGTGGAAACAGACAGCAAACTAGGCTGGAGAGAGACCTGAGACAAAGAGATCTGAATTATACGAGAGCCGACCAGGGGAAACACAAATTATGCAGTCAAGTTTCCCACATTTGGGGAAATCGCAGGAGCAGCACACCTAGAGTGCAATGGGTGAGCCTTGCCCTGGGAGAAGCACCTTCATGATCATAGTATCTCACCTGGCAGGTAAGTAGGAGTTGGGCTAGAGCTGGGGAGGATCGCTGCTCGGGTACCCCCCTGTAAACTGAAGGAGATCCAACTGAGGCAGCACAAGGGAACTCTCGAAAGAAGAACAAGGCTAGAGGAAAATCTGAGACAAAGAAATCTGACTTTTACCAGAGCTGACCAGAGGAAAGCACAAACACAGTCCCCCACTACCACAAATAATGCAGTCAAGTTTCCCACATTTGGGGAAATCACAGGGGTCAGCATACCCAAAATGCAATGAATGAACCTCACCCTGGGAGAACAATCTTCATGACCATGGTATCTCCTATGCAAAATAAGTATGATTTGGAATAGGGCTGGGGAGGGCCGCTGCTCATGCACATCTCTGTCAAGTAAAGGAGATTCAACTGAGGCAGCACAAGGGAACTCTCATCTGGGGACAACAACTGCAGGGAGAACACATATTTTCAGATGAACATGGGAGGGCAGAATGCTGCCTAATACTGAAGCACCCCCAAACAACAAACCAAATGCAACAACTAGTGCAAGCATTCCTGGGGGAAGTTCTGCAGAAGACGGATTTGCATACGGTGATGTCATCCAAGCAGTGGGTCAAAGTTGGCTTCAACCCTCATCTGCATATGAAAAGAGAAAAGGAGCGTGCAGGGCATGGCGGCCTTTTGCAGTGCTTGGATGACCCCTAGTTCGCATTAAACACCTCCACCCTCCTTTGGTGTGGGGCTCATGTTGGCCATGCCCCATCCCCTGAAGCATTCAAGCTGATTTCTTGCAGCAGCTGGGCACTGTAACATCTCCAGAGCTGCTCTGTAAGGCAAGTAAAAGGGTGTGGGCCTTGCAGCACTACCTGTAGTTTGCATTGTGCATTGGAAGGCACAAAGTAAGCAGACGGGAGGAGAAGTCAGGATAGTGCACAAGGGTATAGAAGGGAGCGGCTGAAGAAAAGAGAAGTGGAAACAGACAGCAAACTAGGTTGGAGAGAGACCTGAGACAAAGAGATCTGAATTACACGAGAGCCGACCAGGGGAAACACAAATTATGCAGTCAAGTTTCCCACATTTGGGGAAATCGCAGGGGCAGCACACCCAGAGTGCAATGGGTGAGCCTTGCCCTGGGAGAAGCACCTTCATGATCATAGTATCTCACCTGGCAGGTAAGTAGGAGTTGGGCTAGAGCTGGGGAGGGTCTCTGCTTGGGCACCCCCCTGTCAAGTGAAGGAGATCCAACTGAGGCAGCACAAGGGAACTCTCGAAAGAAGAACAAGGCTAGAGGAAGATCTGAACAAAGAAATCTGACTTTTACCAGAGCTGACCAGAGGAAAACACAAACACAGTCCCCCACTACCACAAATAAAGCAGTCGAGTTTCCCACATTTGGGGAAATCACAGGGGTCAGCATACCCATAATGCAATGAATGAACCTCACCCTGGGAGAATAATCTTCATGACCATGGTATCTCCTATGCAAAATAAGTATGATTTGGGATAGGGCTGGTGAGGGCAGCTGCTCAGGCACATCTCTGTCAAGTAAAGGAGATTCAACTGAGGCAGCACAAGTGAACTCTCATCTGGGGACAACAACTGCAGGGAGACCACATCTTTTCAGATGAACATGGGAGGGCGGAAGGCTGCCTAATACTGAAGCACCATCAAATATCAAACCATATGCAACAACTAGTACAAGCACTCCTGGGGGAAGGTCTGCAGCAGACGGATTTGCATACGGTGATGTTATCCAAGCAGTGGGCCAAAGTTGACTGGAACCCTCATCTGCATATGAAAAGAGAAAAGGGGCATGCAGGGCATGGCGGCCTTTTGCAGTGCTTGGATGACCCCTAGTTCGCATTAAACACCTCCCCCCTCCTTTGGTGTGGGGCTCATGTTGGCCATGCCCCATCCCCTGA
This sequence comes from Pseudophryne corroboree, assembly GCF_028390025.1. NCBI lineage: Eukaryota > Metazoa > Chordata > Amphibia > Anura > Myobatrachidae > Pseudophryne > Pseudophryne corroboree. The sequence continues at coordinate 62,624 of NW_026968649.1, forward strand.
AGCATTCAAACTGATTTCTTGCAGCAGCTGGGCACTGTAACAGCTCCAGAGCTGCTCTGTAAGGCAAGTAAAAGGGTGTGGGCTCTGCAGCACTACCTGTAGTTTGCATTGTGCATTGGAAGGCACAAAGTAAGCAGACGGGAGGAGAAGTCAGGATAGTGCACAAGGGTATAGAAGGGAGCGGCTGAAGAAAAGAGAAGTGGAAACAGACAGCAAACTAGGCTGGAGAGAGACCTGAGACAAATAGATCTGAATTATACGAGAGCCGACCAGGGGAAACACAAATTATGCAGTCAAGTTTCCCACATTTGGGGAAATCGCAGGGGCAGCAAACCCAGAGTGCAATGGGTGAGCCTTGCCCTGGGAGAAGCACCTTCATGATCATAGTATCTCACCTGGCAGGTAAGTAGGAGTTGGGCTAGAGCTGGGGAGGGTCGCTGCTCGGGTACCCCCCTGTCAAGTGAAGGAGATCCAACTGAGGCAGCACAATGGAACTCTCGAAAGAAGAACAAGGCTAGAGGAAAATCTGAGACAAAGAAATCTGACTTTTACCAGAGCTGACCAGAGGAAAGCACAAACACAGTCCCCCACTACCACAAATAATGCAGTCAAGTTTCCCACATTTGGGGAAATCACAGGGGTCAGCATACCCAAAATGCAATGAATGAACCTCACCCTGGGAGAACAATCTTCATGACCATGGTATCTCCTATGCAAAATAAGTATGATTTGGAATAGGGCTGGGGAGGGCCGCTGCTCATGCACATCTCTGTCAAGTAAAGGAGATTCAACTGAGGCAGCACAAGGGAACTCTCATCTGGGGACAACAACTGCAGGGAGAACACATATTTTCAGAAGAACATGGGAGGGCAGAAGGCTGCCTAATACTGAAGCACCCCCAAACAACAAACCAAATGCAACAACTAGTGCAAGCATTCCTGGGGGAAGTTCTGCAGAAGACGGATTTGCATACGGTGATGTCATCCAAGCAGTGGGTCAAAGTTGGCTTCAACCCTCATCTGCATTTGAAAAGAGAAAAGGGGCGTGCAGGGCATGGCGGCCTTTTGCGGTGCTTGGATGACCCCTAGTTCGCATTAAACACCTCCACCCTCCTTTGGTGTGGGGCTCATGTTGGCCATGCCCCATCCCCTGAAGCATTCAAGCTGATTTCTTGCAGCAGCTGGGCACTGTAACAGCTCCAGAGCTGCTCTGTAAGGCAAGTAAAAGGGTGTGGGCCCTGCAGCACTACCTGTAGTTTGCATTGTGCATTGGAAGGCACAAAGTAAGCAGACGGGAGAAGTCAGGATAGTGCACAAGGGTATAGAAGGGAGCGGTTGAAGAAAAGAGAAGTGGAAACAGACAGCAAACTAGGCTGGAGAGAGACCTGAGACAAAGAGATCTGAATTATACGAGAGCCGACCAGGGGAAACACAAATTATGCAGTCAAGTTTCCCACATTTGGGGAAATCGCAGGGGCAGCACACCCAGAGTGCAATGGGTGAGCCTTGCCCTGGGAGAAGCACCTTCATGATCATAGTATCTCACCTGGCAGGTAAGTAGGAGTTGGGCTAGAGCTGGGGAGGGTCGCTGTTCGGGCACCCCCCTGTCAAGTGAAAGAGATCCAACTGAGGCAGCACAAGGGAACTCTCGCAAGAAGAACAAGGCTAGAGGAAGATCTGAGACAAAGAAATCTGACTTTTACCAGAGCTGACCAGAGGAAAGCACAAACACAGTCCCCCACTACCACAAATAATGCAGTCGAGTTTCCCACATTTGGGAAAATCACAGGGGTCAGCATACCCAGAATGCAATGAATGAACCTCACCCTGGGAGAACAATCTTCATGACCATGGTATCTCCTATGCAAAATAAGTATGATTTGGGATAGGGCTGGTGAGGGCAGCTGCTCAGGCACATCTCTGTCAAGTAAAGGAGATTCAACTGAGGCAGCACAAGTGAACTCTCATCTGGGGACAACAACTGCAGGGAGACCACATCTTTTCAGATGAACATGGGAGGGCGGAAGGCTGCCTAATACTGAAGCACCATCAAATATCAAACCATATGCAACAACTAGTACAAGCACTCCTGGGGGAAGGTCTGCAGCAGACGGATTTGCATACGGTGATGTTATCCAAGCAGTGGGCCAAAGTTGACTGGAACCCTCATCTGCATATGAAAAGAGAAAAGGGGCATGCAGGGCATGGCGGCCTTTTGCAGTGCTTGGATGACCCCTAGTTCGCATTAAACACCTCCCCCCTCCTTTGGTGTGGGGCTCATGTTGGCCATGCCCCATCCCCTGAAGCATTCAAGCTGATTTCTTGCAGCAGCTGGGCACTGTAACAGCTCCAGAGCTGCTCTGTAAGGCAAGTAAAAGGGTGTGGGCCCTGCAGCACTACCTGTAGTTTGCATTGTGCATTGGAAGGCACAAAGTAAGCAGACGGGAGGAGAAGTCAGGATAGTGCACAAGGGTATAGAAGGGAGCGGCTGAAGAAAAGAGAAGTGGAAACAGACAGCAAACTAGGCTGGAGAGAGACCTGAGACAAATAGATCTGAATTATACGAGAGCCGACCAGGGGAAACACAAATTATGCAGTCAAGTTTCCCACATTTGGGGAAATCGCAGGGGCAGCACACCCAGAGTGCAATGGGTGAGCCTTGCCCTGGGAGAAGCACCTTCATGATCATAGTATCTCACCTGGCAGGTAAGTAGGAGTTGGGCTAGAGCTGGGGAGGGTCGCTGCTCGGGTACCCCCCTGTCAAGTGAAGGAGATCCAACTGAGGCAGCACAATGGAACTCTCGAAAGAAGAACAAGGCTAGAGGAAAATCTGAGACAAAGAAATCTGACTTTTACCAGAGCTGACCAGAGGAAAGCACAAACACAGTCCCCCACTACCACAAATAATGCAGTCAAGTTTCCCACATTTGGGGAAATCACAGGGGTCAGCATACCCAAAATGCAATGAATGAACCTCACCCTGGGAGAACAATCTTCATGACCATGGTATCTCCTATGCAAAATAAGTATGATTTGGAATAGGGCTGGGGAGGGCCGCTGCTCATGCACATCTCTGTCAAGTAAAGGAGATTCAACTGAGGCAGCACAAGGGAACTCTCATCTGGGGACAACAACTGCAGGGAGAACACATATTTTCAGATGAACATGGGAGGGCAGAAGGCTGCCTAATACTGAAGCACCCCCAAACAACAAACCAAATGCAACAACTAGTGCAAGCATTCCTGGGGGAAGTTCTGCAGAAGACGGATTTGCATACGGTGATGTCATCCAAGCAGTGGGTCAAAGTTGGCTTCAACCCTCATCTGCATATGAAAAGAGAAAAGGGGCGTGCAGGGCATGGCGGCCTTTTGTGGTGCTTGGATGACCCCTAGTTCGCATTAAACACCTCCACCCTCCTTTGGTGTGGGGCTCATGTTGGCCATGCCCCATCCCCTGAAGCATTCAAGCTGATTTCTTGCAGCAGCTGGGCACTGTAACAGCTCCAGAGCTGCTCTGTAAGGCAAGTAAAAGGGTGTGGGCCCTGCAGCACTACCTGTAGTTTGCATTGTGCATTGGAAGGCACAAAGTAAGCAGACGGGAGGAGAAGTCAGGATAGTGCACAAGGGTATAGAAGGGAGCGGTTGAAGAAAAGAGAAGTGGAAACAGACAGCAAACTAGGCTGGAGAGAGACCTGAGACAAAGAGATCTGAATTATACGAGAGCCGACCAGGGGAAACACAAATTATGCAGTCAAGTTTCCCACATTTGGGGAAATCGCAGGGGCAGCACACCCAGAGTGCAATGGGTGAGCCTTGCCCTGGGAGAAGCACCTTCATGATCATAGTATCTCACCTGGCAGGTAAGTAGGAGTTGGGCTAGAGCTGGGGAGGGTCGCTGTTCGGGCACCCCCCTGTCAAGTGAAAGAGATCCAACTGAGGCAGCACAAGGGAACTCTCGAAAGAAGAACAAGGCTAGAGGAAGATCTGAGACAAAGAAATCTGACTTTTACCAGAGCTGACCAGAGGAAAGCACAAACACAGTCCCCCACTACCACAAATAATGCAGTCGAGTTTCCCACATTTGGGAAAATCACAGGGGTCAGCATACCCAGAATGCAATGAATGAACCTCACCCTGGGAGAACAATCTTCATGACCATGGTATCTCCTATGCAAAATAAGTATGATTTGGGATAGGGCTGGTGAGGGCCGCTGCTCAGGCACATCTCTGTCAAGTAAAGGAGATTCAACTGAGGCAGCACAAGGGAACTCTCATCTGGGGACAACAACTGCAGGGAGACCACATCTTTTCAGATGAACATGGGAGGGCGGAAGGCTGCCTAATACTGAAGCACCATCAAATATCAAACCATATGCAACAACTAGTACAAGCACTCCTTGGGGAAGGTCTGCAGCAGACGGATTTGCATACGGTGATGTTATCCAAGCAGTGGGCCAAAGTTGACTGGAACCCTCATCTGCATATGAAAAGAGAAAAGGGGCATGCAGGGCATGGCGGCCTTTTGCAGTGCTTGGATGACCCCTAGTTCGCATTAAACACCCCCACCCTCCTTTGGTGTGGGGCTCATGTTGGCCATGCCCCATCCCCTGAAGCATTCAAGCTGATTTCTTGCAGCAGCTGGGCACTGTAACAGCTCCAGAGCTGTTCTGTAAGGCAAGTAAAAGGGTGTGGGCCCTGCAGCACCACCTGTTGTTCGCATTGTGCGTTGGAAGGCACAAATTAAGCAGACGGGAGGAGAAGTCAGGATAGTGCGCAAGGGCATACTTTTCTCTTAGTCCGGGGGCAAGGCTTCAAAATGGGGTCTGCAACGGAGGAGACACAGGGGGCGTGGTCACAGCAGCTTTTCTCTACAGCCTGCACCAGCAGGAGCCTACACCATTTTTTATGATCACGCTGAACTGCAGTGCGACTGCAATTACAGCATGGTCAAGAAGGGAGGCGTCATGCTGGGTGGCCATGCCCTGTCACTGTGCAGGAGCCAGCACAGCTCACACACTAGTCCCCGGGTGCAGCCCCCAACCCCCGGGACACCCGGAGCAACAAAATGTAGATTCAGGCCACCAGGCCACGCCCCTACCTATGAAACCATGCCTCCTTTTTACCATTGCGCTGTTTATCTGCGCGCACTGCATTACAATCTCCCTCGCTACCTTTCTGGGTGTCACCAGTGATAGTGACACCTCTGCCATGCTTGTAGCAGCTGGTCCTAAGATCTACGCCTCAAGCCCTGAGTGTTTGCCCTTGTGACTTGTTGATCATCATAGCGAAGCAGATGCTTACAGAAAACTGCAGGGGCTTAGATTGAAAATAAAAAAATTGATGGGTATAAGGTAGAGAGGAGCGGGTTCGGTTCTCCGAGAACCGAATTCCCCACGAACTCCACGTGGTTTACACTGGTCCGAGGCAGGCTCGGTTGTTCCCGCCTGACTCGGAAAACCTGAACAAGGGAAAATGTCATCATCCCGCTGTCGGATTCTTGCGAGATTCGGATTCCATATAAAGAGCTGCGCGTTGCTGCCATTTTTACTCGTGCATCGAAGAGAGAGCGGAGAGGACGTGGCTATGTTCTCTCAGTGGAAATCTCAATATCAGTGCTCAGTATCAGTGGTTACTTATTGCTGCTCAGTAATACTAGTAGTGTGTCTCTCCTGCTCAGTGTCAGTTCTCAGTAGTATCCTCATCAGTGCTCAGTATCACTGCTCATTGTCTTGTGCTGCATTGTGGTGCTCAGCATACTACAGTACATTACTAATAGTCCAGTGCTGCATCTTGCTGCTCAGTGTCAGTTCTAGTATCCTCATCAGTGCTCACTATCACTGCTCATTGCATTGTGGTGTTCTGTATACTACAGTAACATAGTAATATAGTATATATAGAGGAGCGGGTTCGGTTCTCCGAGAACCGAATTCCCGACGAACTCCACGTGGTTTACACTGGTCCGTGGCAGGCTCGGTTGTTCCCGCCTGACTATGAAAACCTGAACAAGGGAAAATGTCATCATCCCGCTGTCAGATTCTCGCGAGATTCGGATTCCATATAAAGAGCTGCGCGTTGCCGCCATTTTTACTCGTGCATTGAAGAGAGAGCGGAGAGGACGTGGCTATGTTCTCTCAGTGGAAATCTCAATATCAGTGCCCAGTATCAGTGGTTACTTATTGCTGCTCAGTAATACTAGTAGTGTGTCTCTCCTGCTCAGTGTCAGTTCTCAGTAGTATCCTCATCAGTGCTCAGTATCACTGCTCATTGTCTTGTGCTGCATTGTGGTGCTCAGCATACAACAGTACATTACTAATAGTCCAGTGCTGCATCTTGCTGCTCATGTTGGCTATGCCCCAGCCCCTGAAGCATTCAAGCTGATTTCTTGCAGCAGCTGGGCACTGTAACAGCTCCAGAGCTGCTCTGTAAGGCAAGTAAAAGGGTGTTGGCCCTGCAGCACTACCTGTAGTTTGCATTGTGCGTTGGAAGGCACAAAGTAAGCAGACAGGAGAAGTCAGGAGAGTGCACAAGGGCATAGAAGGCAGGGGCTCAAGAAAAGAGAAGTGGAAACAGACAGCAAACTAGGCTGGAGAGAGACCTGAGACAAAGAGATCTGAATTATACGAGTAGCCGACCAGAGGAAACACAAATTATGCAGTCAAGTGTCCCACATTTGGGGAAATCGTAGGAGCAGCACACCCAGAGTGCAATGGGTGAGCCTTGCCCTGGTAGAAGCACCTTCCTGATCATAGTATCTCACTTGGCAGGTAAGTAGGAGTTGGGCTTGAGCTGGGGAGGGTCGCTGCTCGGGCACCCCCCTGTCAAGTGAAGGAGATCCAACTGAGGCAGCACAAGGAAACTCTCAAAAAAAGAACAAGGCTAGAGGAAGATCTGAGACAAAGAAATCTGACTTTTACCAGAGCTGACCAGAGGAAAGCACAAACACAGTCCCCCACTACCACAAATAATGCAGTCGAGTTTCCCACATTTGGGGAAATCACAGGGGTCAGCATACCCAGAATGCAATGAATGAACCTCACCCTGGGAGAACAATCTTCATGACCATGGTATCTCCTATGCAAAATAAGTATGATTTGGGATAGGGCTGGGGAGGGCCGCTGCTCAGGCACATCTCTTTCAAGTAAAGGAGATTCAACTGAGGCAGCACAAGGGAACTCTCATCTGGGGACAACAACTGCAGGGAGAACACATATTTTCAGATGAACATGGGAGAGCTGAAGGCTGCCTAATACTGAAGCACCCCAAACAACAAACCAAATGCAACAACTAGTACAAGCATTCCTGGGGGAAGGTCTGCAGAAGACGGATTTGCATACGGTGATGTCATCCAAGCAGTGGGCCAAAGTTGGCTGGAACCCTCATCTGCATATGAAAAGAGAAAAGGGGTATGCAGGGCATGGCGGCCTTTTGCGGCGCTTGGATGACCCTTAGTTCGCATTAAACACCTCCACCCTCCGTCGGTGTGGGGCTCATGTTGGCTATGCCCCAGCCCCTGAAGCATTCAAGCTGATTTCTTGCAGCAGCTGGGCACTGTAACAGCTCCAGAGCTGCTCTGAAAGGCAAGTAAAAGGGTGTGGGCCCTGCAGCACTACCTGTAGTTTGCATTGTGCGTTGGAAGGCACAAAGTAAGCAGACAGGAGAAGTCAGGAGAGTGCACAAGGGCATAGAAGGCAGCGGCTCAAGAAAAGAGAAGTGGAAACAGACAGCAAACTAGGCTGGAGAGAGACCTGAGACAAAGAGATCTGAATTATACGAGTAGCCGACTAGAGGAAACACAAATTATGCAGTCAAGTGTCCCACATTTGGGGAAATCGTAGGAGCAGCACACCCAGAGTGCAATGGGTGAGCCTTGCCCTGGGAGAAGCACCTTCCTGATCATAGTATCTCACCTGGCAGGTAAGTAGGAGTTGGGCTAGAGATGGGGAGGGTCGCTGCTCGGGCACCCCCCTGTCAAGTGAAGGAGATCCAACTGAGGCAGCACAAGGAAACTCTCGAAAAAAGAACAAGGCTAGAGGAAGATCTGAGACAAAGAAATCTGTCTTTTACCAGAGCTGACCAGAGGAAAGCACAAACACAGTCCCCCACTACCACAATTAATGCAGTCGAGTTTCCCACATTTGGGGAAATCACAGGGGTCAGCATACCCAGAATGCAATGAATGAACCTCACCCTGGGAGAACAATCTTCATGACCATGGAAACTTCTATGCAAAATAAGTATGATTTGGGATAGGGCTGGGGAGGGCCGCTGCTCATGCACATCTCTGTCAAGTAAAGGAGATTCAACTGAGGCAGCACAAGGGAACTCTCATCTGGGGACAACAACTGCAGGGAGAACACATATTTTCAGATGAACATGGGAGGGCAGAAGGCTGCCTAATACTGAAGCACCCCCAAACAACAAACCAAATGTAACAACTAGTAAAAGCATTCCTGGGAGAAGGTCTGCAGAAGACGGATTTGCATACGGTGATGTCATCCAAGCAGTGGGCCAAAGTTGGCTGGAACCCTCATCTGCATATGAAAAGAGAAAAGGGTTATGCAGGGCATGGCGGCCTTTTGCGGTGCTTGGATGACCCCTAGTTCGCATTAAATACCTCCACCCTCCTTCGGTGTGGGGCTCATGTTGGCTATGCCCCAGCCCCTGAAGCATTCAAGCTGATTTCTTGCAGCAGCTGGGCACTGTAACAGCTCCAGAGCTGCTCTGTACGGCAAGTAAAAGGGTGTGGGCCCTGCAGCACTACCTGTAGTTCGCATTGTGCGTTGGAAGGCACAAAGTAAGCAGACGGGAGAAGTCAGGATAGTGCGCAAGGGCATAGAAGGGAGCGGCTCAAGAAAACAGAAGTGGAAACAGACAGCAAACTAGGCTGGAGAGAGACCTGAGACAAAGAGATCTGAATTATACGAGAGCCGACCAGGGGAAACACAAATTATGCAGTCAAGTTTCCCACATTTGGGGAAATCGCAGGAGCAGCACACCCAGAGTGCAATGGGTGAGCCTTGCCCTGGGAGAAGCACCTTCATGATCATAGTATCTCACCTGGCAGGTATGTAGGAGTTGGGCTAGAGCTGGGGAGGGTCGCTGCTCGGGTACCCCCCTGTCAAGTGAAGGAGGTCAAACTGAGGCAGCACAATGGAACTCTCGAAAGAAGAACAAGGCTAGAGGAAGATCTGAGACAAAGAAATCTGACTTTTACCAGAGCTGACCAGAGGAAAACACAAACACAGTCCCCCACTACCACAAATAATGCAGTTGAGTTTCCCACATTTGGGGAAATCACAGGGGTCAGCATACCCAGAATGCAATGAATGAACCTCACCCTGGGAGAACAATCTTTATGACCATGGTATCTCCTATGCAAAATAAGTATGATTTGAGATAGGGCTGGGGAGGGCCGCTGCTCAGGCACATCTCTGTCAAGTAAAGGAGATTCAACTGAGGCAGCACAAGGGAACTCTCATCTGGGGACAACAACTGCCGGGAGAACACATATTTTCAGATGAACATGGGAGGGCAGAAGGCTGCCTAATACTGAAGCACGCCCAAACAACAAACCAAATGCAACAACTAGTACAAGCATTCCTGGGAGAAGGTCTGCAGAAGACGGATTTGCATACGGTGATGTCATCCAAGCAGTGGGCCAAAGTTGGCTGGAACCCTCATCTGCATATGTTGAAGATACAATTTGTGAATTGCATTTAACACTATCTCCCTTTCCTGGGGAGAAGATGGTAGGGCCGATTTGAAAAACCGGCGAGGAGGCACCTCTTCGAATTTCAGCTTGTAACCCTGAGAAACAATTTCTATTGCCTAGGGATCCACCTGCGAATGAACCCAGATGTGGCTGAAAACTCGAAGACGTGCCCCCAACTGGGCGGACTCCTTTAGCGGAGCCCCAGCGTCATGCGGTGGATTTTGTAGAGGCCGGGGAGGACTTCTGTTCCTGGGAACTAGCTGTGTTGTGCAGCTTCTTCCCTCTGCCCTTACCTCTGGCAAGAAAGGACGCACCTCGTACTTTCTTGTTTCTCTGTGATCGAAAGGACTGTATTTGATAATGTGGTGCTTTCTTAGGCTGTGAGGGAATATAAGGCAAAAAATTTGATTTACCAGCTGTAGCTGTGGAGACTAGGTCCGAGAGACCTTCCCCAAACAATTCCTCACCCCTGTAAGGTAAAACCTCCATATGCCTTTTTGAGTCGGCATCACCTGTCCATTGCCGGGTCCATAGGACTCGTCTAGCAGAAATCGACATAGCGTTTATTCTAGAACCCAGTAGACTAATGTCACTTTGAGCATCTCTCATATATAGGACAGCATCTTTTATATGCCCTATGGTCAATAACATAGCATCCTTATCTAGGGTCTCAATCTCTGCTGATAAGGTATCTGTCCATGCTGCCACCGCGCTACAACCCCGGCCGACGCAATTGCCGGTCTGAGTAAGGTACCAGAATGTGTGTAAATGGACTTTAGGGTAACCTCCTGCTTGCGGTCAGCAGGGTCCCTGATGGTAGCTGTATCCTGGGATGGCAGCGCTACCTTTTTGGATAAGCGTGTCAATGCTTTATCCACCCTAGGGGAGGATTCCCACCGTATCCTGTCCATTGGCGGGAAAGGATACGCCATAAGAATCCTTTTGGGAATCTGCAGCTTTTTGTCTGGAGATTCCCAAGCTTTTTCACATAATTCGTTCAACTCATGTGAGGAGGGAAAGGTTATCTCAGGTTTCTTTCCCTTATACATGTGTACCCTCGTGTCAGGGACAGGGGACTCTGTGATGTGCAAAACATCTTTTATTGCAATAATCATATATCGAATACATTTAGCCAATTTTGGCTGTAACTTTGCATCATCGTAGTCGACACTGGAGTCAGAATCTGTGTCGGTATCTGTGTCAACTATTTGGGATAGTGGGCGCTTTTGAGACCCCGAAGGTCCCTGCGACATAGGGACAGGCATGGGTTGACTCCCTGACTGTTCCCTAGCTTCAGCTTTGTCTAATCTCTTGTGTAATAAGTTTACATTAGCACTTAAAACATTCCACATATCCATCCAGTCAGGTGTCGGCGTTGTCGATGGAGACACCACATTAATTTGCTCCTGCTCCTCTCTAGGAGAGCCTTCTACCTCAGACATGTCGACACACGTGTACCGACACACCATACACTCAGGGAATCCTCTTATCTGAGGACAGTTCCCCAACAAGGCCCTTTGGAGAGACAGAGAGAGAGAGTATGCCAGCACACACCCCAGCGCTATATGACCCAGGAAAAAAACACAATAATTTTATGTTTACCCAGTAGCGCTGTATTTCCATATATATATGCGCCTAATTATGTGCCCCCCTCTTCTTTAAGACCCTCTTTCTACCGTGGTATAAGCAGGGGAGAGTCCGTGGAGCTTCCCCTCAGCGGTGCTGTGGAGAAAATGGCGCTGGTGAGTGCTGAGGGAGAAGCCCCACCCCCTCAGCGACGGGCTTCTGTCCCGCTCAAATATAGTAAAAAAATGGCGGGGGCTCTTATATATATATATACAGTGCCTAGCTGCATATATATTTATTTTGCCAAAGAGAGGTCTATATTGCTGCCCAGGGCGTCCCCCCTGCGCCCTTCACCCTTACACTGACTGCCGTGTGTGAGGTGTATTGGAGCAATGGAGCACAGCTTTACTGCTGTGCGTTACCTCAGTGAAGATCATGAAGTCTTCCGCCGCCTCTGAAGTCTTCTTTTCTTCTCATACTCACCCGGCTTCTATCTTCCGGCTCTGCGAGGGGGACGGCGGCGCGGCTCTGGGACGGACGGCGAGGGTGAGACCTGCGTACCGATCCCTCTGGAGCTAATGCTGTACAGTAGCCTAAGAAGCAGAGCCTATCAACTCACAGAAGTAGGTGTGCATCTCTCCCCTCCGCCCCTCGATGCAGGGAGTCTGTTGCCAGCAGGCTCCCTGAAAATAAAAAAATCTAACAAATATACTTTCTGTCAGGAAACTCAGGAGAGCTCCCTGAAAAGCACCCAGTCTCCTCTGGGCACAGTAGTAAACTGAGGTCTGGAGGAGGGGCATAGAGGGAGGAGCCAGTGCACACCCAGATCTAAAGTCTTTCTTAAAGTGCCCATGTCTCCTGCGGAGCCCGTCTATCCCCCATGGTCCTTACGGAATCCCCAGCATCCTCTAGGACGTAAGAGAAAAATTATGCTGGCAGAAAAATCCAATTGAGTGATTAAACAGCTCCAGAGCTGCTCTGTAAGGCAAGTAAAAGGGTGTGGGCCCTGCAGCACTACCTGTAGTTTGCATTGTGCATTGGAAGCCTAGTTTGCTGTCTGTTTCCACTTCTTTTTTCTTGAGCCCCTCCCGTCTATACCCTTGTGCACTATCCTGACTTCTCCTCCCGTCTGCTTACTTTGTGCCTTCCAATGCACAATGCAAACTACAGGTAGTGCTGCAGGGCCCACACCCTTTTACTTGCCTTACAGAGCAGCTCTTGAGCTGTTACAGTGCCCAGCTGCTGCAAGAAATCAGCGTGAATGCTTCAGGGGCTGGGGCATGGCCAACATGAGCCCCACACCGAAGGAGGGTGGGGGTGTTTAATGCGAACTAGGGGTCTCGCACAATGCGAACTACAGGTATTGCTGCAGGGCCCACACCCTTTTACTTGCCTTACAGAGCAGCTCTGGAGCTGTTACAGTGCCCAGCTGCTGCAAGAAATCAGCTTGAATCCTTCAGGGGCTGGGGCATAGCCAACATGAGCCCCACACCGACGGAGGGTGGAGGTGTTTAATGCGAACTAGGGGTCATCCAAGTGCCGCAAAAGGCCGCCATGCCCTGCACACCCCTTTTCTCTTTTCATATGCAGACGAGGGTTGAAGCCAACTTTGACCCACTGCTTGGATGACATCGCCATATGCAAATCCATCTGCTGCAGGCCTTCCCCCAGGAATGCTTGCACTAGTTGTTGCATTTGGTTTGTTGTTTGGGGGTGTTTCAGTATTAGGCAGCCTTCTGCCCTCCCATGTTCATCTGAAAATATGTGTTCTCCCTGCAGTTGTTGTCCCCAGATGAGAGTTCCCTTGTGCTGCCTCAGTTGAATCTCCTTTACTTGACAGAGATGTGCCTGAGCAGCGGCCCTCCCCAGCCCTATCCCAAATCATACTTATTTTGCATAGGAGATACCATGGTCATGAAGACTGTTCTCCCAGGGTGCGGTTCATTCATTGCATTCTGGGTATGCTGACCTCTGTGATTTCCCCAAATGTGGGAAACTCGACTGCATTATTTAATGCGAACTAGGGGTCATCCAAGCACCGCAAAAGGCCGCCATGCCCTGCATACCCCTTTTCTCTTTTCATAAGCAGACGAGGTTTGAAGCCAACTTTGACCCAATGCTTGGATGACATCACTTGCTGCCTTTCCAATGAAGCAAGTTTAATTTAATAATAGGTGAAAAACCATCCCTACAAAGGTGTTAATCAGATACTTGGCTTTGTGGACACTTTTCAGAGCACAAATTTGTTAGCATAAAAATAAAGCCAGAAAATGAAGAGCTGTTTAATCACTCAATTGGATTTTTCTGCCAGCATATTTCTTTTTCTCTGCAACCCACTGCTAAATTGTGCTTCCTAGCTGTTTTTATAAAATCACTGAATCAAATCTAACTCTGATTACATCAGAGAAGGCCAGGTACCCTACACCATAACAGGGGGTTTGAAATTTTGACTTGTCTACTTAAAGATCACCAAAATCTGATAACAAGGTCAATTAAGTCCCTGGGTGGGATTGAACCACCAACCTTTTGATTAATAGCCTTACACACTAACTGATTGCGCCACAGCGACACTTTGCAAAAGTACATACTGACAAAGGCTAATAAGCATTCATCTAGAACGATTCCTAGAAACATTTTAAAAAGTCAATAATGTGGAGAGTTTTTGTAAGATGTTTCTTCCATCAACCAATGAAGAAACACATTGGTACTTTCCCATGATGAGTGAGTGCTTCAGGATCTTTTGCACTTACATGTGCAGCAGAGTACTGTAATGGAAGCATGCTGGGTCCATAACCCAGAGGTAGGCATATTGAAACTATCCTCTGCTATATGCATTTTTTTTTGTTAATTAAAGTAATCCAAAACTGGGATTGATATTTTTGCTCTTTTATTTTTACTTAAAGTACAATAACTTTTACCATTTTAATTTGTTTTAATAGTATATTGACAGTATTGTTTTCTTTCAAAAATCCAATTAATTTTCTTTACCCGATTATTAAAATGGTAATTGACAAAAACAAACTACATTGTCACCAGAAGAGCAATACAAAATGTACAAGTGATATATTAAAATCATCTTTCCAGCTTGAATTTCAATGATGCATTGGGGCAACGATTTTGTGAGAAACATCTTCACCCTTAAATAAAGATTTTCTTAATTCCTTACCTGTGTGCTAATTAGATATCACCTTGTTTTCACATTAAACAGACTTCCACATGAGAAAACAGCAAAGATGCAGTGGCGTTAATGTTTCCTGGTGTCAACCTGTATTATTTCCGTAGATATTGAAATGAGGATGCATCTTGCTGCCTTTCCAATGAAGCAAGTTTAATTTAGTAATAGGTGAAAAACCATCCCTACAAAGATGTTAATCAGATACTTGGCTTTGTGGACACTTTTCAGAGAACAAATTTGTAATCATAAAAATAAAGCCAGAAAATGAAGAGCTGTTTAATCACTCAATTGGATTTTTCTGCCAGCATTTTTCTTTTTCTCTGCAACCCACTGCTAAATTGTGCTTCCTAGCTGTTTTTTTATAAAATCACTTAATCAAATCTAACTCTGATTACATCAGAGAAGGCCAGGTACCCTATACCATAAGAGGGGGTTTGCAATTTTGACTTGTCTACTTAAATATCACCAAAATGTGATCACAAGGTCAATTACGTCCCTGGGTGGGATTGAACCACCAACCTTTTGATAAATAGCTGAACACACTAACCGATTGCGCCACAGAGACACTTTGCAAAAAGCACATACTGACAAAGACTAATAAGCATTCATCTAGAACGTTTCCTAGAAAAACTTTAAAAAGTCAATAATCTGGAGAGTTTTTGTAAGATGTTTCACCAGCAACCAATGAAGAAACACATTAGTACTTTCGCATGATGAGTGAGTGCTTCAGGATCTCTTGCACTTACATGTGCAGCAGAGTACTGCAATGGAAGCATGCTGGGCCCATAACCCAGAGGTAGGCAGATTGAAACTATCCTTTGCTATATGCATTTTTTTTTTGTTCATTAAAGTAATCCAAAACTGGGATTGATATTTTAGCTTTTATTTTTACTTAAAATACAATAACTTTTACCATTTTAATTTGTTTTAATAGTATATTGACAGTATTGTTTTCTTTCAAAAATCCAATTAATTTTCTTTATCCGATTATTAAAATGGTAATTGACAAAAACAAACTACATTGTCACCAGAAGAGCAATACAAAATGTACAAGTGATATATTAAAATCATCTTTCCAGCTTGAATTTCAATGATGCATTGGGGCAACGATTTTGTGAGAAACATCTTCACCCTTAAATAAAGATTTTCTTAATTCCTTACCTGTGTGCTAATTAGATATCACCTTGTTTTCACATTAAACAGACTTCCACATGAGAAAGCAGCAAGGATGCAGTGGCGTTAATGTTTCCTGGTGTCAACCTGTATTATTTCAGTAGATATTGAAATGAGGATGCATCTTGCTGCCTTTCCAATGAAGCAAGTTTAATTTAGTAATAGGTGAAAAACCATCCCTACAAATATGTTAATCAGATACTTGGCTTTGTGGACACTTTTCAGAGAACAAATTCGTTAGCATAAAAATAAAGCCAGAAAATGAAGAGCTGTTTAATCACTCAATTGGATTTTTCTGCCAGCATATTTCTTTTTCTCTGCAACCCACTGCTAAATTGTGCTTCCTAGCTGTTTTTTTTATAAAATCACTGATTCAAATCTAACTCTGATTACATCAGAGTAGGCCAGGTACCCTACACCATAAGAAGGGGGTTTGAAATTTTGA
>NW_026968650.1:0-78613 GCF_028390025.1 Pseudophryne corroboree
TCTTGCAGTGTTTAGCTTGTAAAAAATGACCACATAAGCAAAAATATGACATTTATTATGATAACATTGTTGTTGTTGTTTTTTAAACCTTTTCTATCACCGTGGACAGCTTATTCAAGTGCCATCTGGCATGCATGTTCCTTTGTTGCTCATCATTCATCACTGAAAATGATTTTCTTTTTCAATTCTTATGAATGTACTGATTGTATTGAATAAAATCCACATCTAGCATAACCAATTAATGCTGCAAAATGCTCCAGTGGCGCAATTGATCAGCGCGCGAAACTTATAAGACAGTATCTGTTGAGCAATGCCAAGGTTGTGAGTTCAAGCCTCACTTAAAGCATCTTTGTGTACTGTTTTTTTTTTCCTTTACTTATGTCATTAGTCATTGATTATAAACTGCTACCTTAATATTTAATATGATATTACAAAGGATGGAAGAAAGAAAGAAAAAACACAAACATGATTGTGCATTTAAGTTGTCAGCACACATCTGCTTTGGTTCAAATGCACTGCATATCTTCCTTCAGTCAGCCAACAAAACAGCAATGGAAAAGATTAACATACTGTTGGTAAAGCAGTTGCATCAAATTGATTTTCTGCAATATAGCATGATAATCCATACTGACAGCTCTGGATAGTACCAGCACATTTCTTGCTGGACTTGGTAATGCAAAGAACACAGTAAACAGCTTCACTTTTTCCTCAAAAATAAATAATTGACTATTAAAAACCTAACAGTCTTAAATAAGAACATCAGTAAGCACCACTGGCATAATGGATAAGTCACTGCCCTCCTAAGACAGGGGTCCAAGTTCCATATCGGGTGGAAGTCATTACAGCAAGTGTCTCATCACTAGAATTGATATTTTATCCTTGCTTCGACTGTAAAACAGTCTTGCAGTGTTTAGCTTGCAAAAAATGACCACAGAAGCTAAAATATGACATTTATTATGATAACATTGTTGTTGTTTTTTTTAAACATTTTCTATCACCGTGGACATCTTATTTAAGTACCATCTGGCATGCATGTTCCTTTGTTGCTCATCATTCATCACCAAAAATGATTTTCTTTTTCAATTCTTATGACTGTACTGATTGCATTGAATAAAATCCACATCTAGCATAACAAATCAATGTTGCAATGCGCTCCAGTGGCGCAATTGGTCAGCGCACGTTACTTATAAGACAGTATCTGTTGAGAAATGCCGAGGTTGTGAGTTCAAGCCTCACCTGGAGCATTTTTGTATACTTTTTTTTTTTCTTTTCTTATGTCATTAGTCATTGATTATAAACTGCTACCTTAATATTTAATATGATATTACAAAGGATGGAAGAAAGAAAGAAAAAACACAAACATGATTGTGCATTTAAGTTGTCAGCACACATCTGCTTTGGTTCAAATGCACTGCATATCTTCCTTCAGTCAGCCAACAAAACAGCAATGGAAAAGATTAACATACTGTTGGTAAAGCAGTTGCATCAAATTGATTTTCTGCAATATAGCATGATAATCCATACTGACAGCTCTGGATAGTACCAGCACATTTCTTGCTGGACTTGGTAATGCAAAGAACACAGTAAACAGCTTCACTTTTTTTCAAAAATAAATAATTGACTATTAAAAACCTATCAGTCTTAAATAAGGACATCAGTAAGCACCACTGGCATAATGGATAAGGCACTGTTCTCCTAAGCCAGTGTTTGTGGGTTTAAGTCCCGTCTGAGTTGGAAGTCATTACAGCAAGTGTCTCATCACTAGAGTTGATATTTTATCCTTGCTTCAACTGTAAAACTGTCTTGCAGTGTTTAGCTTGTACAAAATGACCACAGTAGCTAAAATATGACATTAATTAGGATAACATTGTTGTTGTTGTTGTTGTTTTTTAAACCTTTTCTATCACAGTGGACAGCTTATTCAAGTGCCATCTGGCATGCATGTTCCTTTGTTGCTCATCATTCATCACCAAAAATGATTTTCTTTTTCAATTCTTATGACTGTACTGATTGTATTGAATAAAATCCACATCTAGCATAACCAATTAATGCTGCAAAGTGCTCCAGTGGCAAAATTGGTCAGCGCGCGGTACTTATAAGACAGTATCTGTTAAGCATTGCCGAGGTTGTGAGTTCAAGCCTCACTTGGAGCAGCTTTGTATAATGTTTTTTTTTCCTTTTTTTATTTCATTAGTCATTGATTATAAACTGCTACCTTAATATTTAATATGATATTACAAAGGATGGAAGAAAGAAAGAAAAAACACAAACATGATTGTGCATTTAAGTTGTCAGCACACATCTGCTTTGGTTCAAATGCACTGCATATCTTCCTTCAGTCAGCCAACAAAACAGCAATGGAAAAGATTAACATACTGTTGGTAAAGCAGTTGCATCAAATTGATTTTCTGCAATATAGCATGATAATCCATACTGACAGCTCTGGATAGTACCAGCACATTTCTTGCTGGACTTGGTAATGCAAAGAACACAGTAAACAGCTTCACTTTTTCCTCAAAAATAAATAATTGACTATTAAAAACCTAACAGTCTTAAATAAGAACATCAGTAAGCACCACTGGCATAATGGATAAGTCACTGCCCTCCTAAGACAGGGGTCCAAGTTCCATATCGGGTGGAAGTCATTACAGCAAGTGTCTCATCACTAGAATTGATATTTTATCCTTGCTTCGACTGTAAAACAGTCTTGCAGTGTTTAGCTTGCAAAAAATGACCACGGAAGCTAAAATATGACATTAATTATGATAACATTGTTGTTGTTGTTTTTTAAACCTTTTCTATCACAGTGGACAGCTTATTCAAGTGCCATCTGGCATGCATGTTCCTTTGTTGCTCATCATTCATCACCAAAAATGATTTTCTTTTTCAATTCTTATGACTGTACTGATTGTATTGAATAAAATCCACATCTAGCATAACCAATTAATGCTGTAAAGTGCTCCAGTGGCGCAATTGGTCAGCGCGCGGTACTTATAAGACAGTATCTGTTGAGCAATGCCGAGGTTGTGAGTTCAAGCCTCACCTGGAGAAGCTTTGTATAATGTTTTTTTTTCCTTTTTTTATGTCATTAGTCATTGATTATAAACTGCTACCTTAATATTTAATATGATATTACAAAGGATGGAAGAAAGAAAGAAAACACACAAACATGATTGTGCATTTAAGTTGTCAGCACACATCTGCTTTGGTTCAAATGCACTGCATATCTTCCTTCAGTCAGCCAACAAAACAGCAATGGAAAAGATTAACATACTGTTGGTAAAGCAGTTGCATCAAATTGATTTTCTGCAATATAGCATGATAATCCATACTGACAGCTCTGGATAGTACCAGCACATTTCTTGCTGGACTTGGTAATGCAAAGAACACAGTCAACAGCTTCACTTTTTCCTCAAAAATAAATAATTGACTATTAAAAACCTAACAGTCTTAAATAAGAACATCAGTAAGCACCACTGGCATAATGGATAAGTCACTGCCCTCCTAAGCCAGGGGTTCCAAGTCCCATATGGGGTGGAAGTCATTACAGCAAGTGTCTCATCACTAGAATTGATATTTTATCCTTGCTTCGACTGTAAAACAGTCTTGCAGTGTTTAGCTTGCAAAAAATGACCACAGAAGCTAAAATATGACATTTATTATGATAACATTGTTGTTGTTTTTTTTAAACATTTTCTATCACCGTGGACATCTTATTTAAGTACCATCTGGCATGCATGTTCCTTTGTTGCTCATCATTCATCACCAAAAATGATTTTCTTTTTCAATTCTTATGACTGGACTGATTGCATTGAATAAAATCCACATCTAGCATAACCAGTCAATGTTGCGAAGCGCTCCAGTGGCGCAATTGGTAAGCGTGCGGTACTTATAAGACAGTATCTGTTGAGCAATGCCGAGGTTGTGAGTTCAAGCCTCACCTGGAGCATCTTTGTATACTGATTTTTTTCCTTTTCTTATGTCATTAGTCATTGATTATAAACTTGTAGCCTTAATATTTAATATGATATTACAAAGGATGGAAGAAAGAAAGAAAACACACAAACATGATTGTGCATTTAAGTTGTCAGCACACATCTGCTTTGGTTCAAATGCACTGCATATCTTCCTTCAGTCAGCCAACAAAACAGCAATGGAAAAGAATAACATACTGTTGGTAAAGCAGTTGCATCAAATTGATTTTCTGCAATATAGCATGATAATCCATACTGACAGCTCTGGATAGTACCAGCGCATTTCTTGCTGGACTTGGTAATGCAAAGAACACAGTAAACAGCTTCAATTTTTTTTCAAAAATAAATAATTGACTATTAAAACCCTATCAGTCTTAAATAAGGACATCAGTAAGCACCACTGGCATAATGGATAAGGCACTGTTCTCCTAAGCCAGTGGTTGTGGGTTTAAGTCCCGTCTGAGTTGGAAGTCATTACAGCAAGTGTCTCATCACTAGAGTTTATATTTTATCCTTGCTTCAACTGCAAAACAGTCTTGCAGTGTTTAGCTAGTAAAAAATGACCACAGAAGCTAAAATATGACATTAATTATGATAACATTGTTGTTGTTGTTTTTTAAACCTTTTCTATCACAGTGGACAGCTTATTCAAGTGCCATCTGGTATGCATGTTCCTTTGTTGCTCATCATTCATCACCAAAAATGATTTTCTTTTTCAATTCTTATGACTGTACTGATTGTATTGAATAAAATCCACATCTAGCATAACCAATTAATGCTGCAGAGAGCTCCAGTGGCGCAATTGGTCAGCGCGCGGTACTTATAAGGCAGTATCTGTTGAGCAATGCCGAGGTTGTGAGTTCAAGCCTCACCTGGAGCATCTTTGTATACTGTTTTTTTTCCTTTTCTTATGTCATAAGTCATTGATTATAAACTGCTACCTTAATATTTAATATGATATTACAAAGGATGGAAGAAAGAAAGAAAAAACACAAACATGATTGTGCATTTAAGTTGTCAGCACACATCTGCTTTGGTTCAAATGCACTGCATATCTTCCTTCAGTCAGCCAATAAAACAGCAATGGAAAAGATTAACATACTGTTGGTAAAGCAGTTGCATCAAATTGATTTTCTGCAATATAGCATGATAATCCATACTGACAGCTCTGGATAGTACCAGCACATTTCATGCTGGACTTGGTAATGCAAAGAACACAGTAAACAGCTTCACTTTTTTCCTCAAAAATAAATGACTATTAAAAACCTATCAGTCTTAAATAAGGACATCAGTAAGCACCACTGGCATAATGGATAAGGCACTGTTCTCCTAAGCCAGTGGTTGTGGGTTTAAGTCCCGTATGAGTTGGAAGTCATTACAGCAAGTGTCTCATCACTAGAGTTTATATTTTATCCTTGCTTCAACTGTAAAACAGTCTTGCAGTGTTTAACTTGTAAAAAATGACCACGGAAGCTAAAATATGACATTAATTATGATAACATTGTTGTTGTTGTTGTTTTTTAAACCTTTTCTATCACTGTGGACAGCTTATTCAAGTGCCATCTGGCATGCATGTTCCTTTGTTGCTCATCATTCATCACCAAAAATTATTTTCTTTTTCAATTCTTATGACTGTACTGATTGTATTGAATAAAATCCACATCTAGCATAACCAATTAATGCTGCAAAGTGCTCCAGTGGCACAATTGGTCAGCGCGCGGTACTTATAAAACAGTATCTGTTGAGCAATGCCGAGGTTGTGAGTTCAAGCCTCACCTGGAGCAGCTTTGTATAATGTTTTTTTTTTCCTTTTTTTTATGTCATTAGTCATTGATTATAAACTGCTACCTTAATATTTAATATGATATTACAAAGGATGGAAGAAAGAAAGAAAGAAAGAAAGAAAGAAAGAAAGAAAGAAAGAAAGAAAGAAAGAAAGAATGAAAGAAAAAACACAAACACGATTGTGCATTTAAGTTGTCAGCACACATCTGCTTTGGTTCAAATGCACGGCATATCTTCCTTCAGTCAGCCAACAAAACAGCAATGGAAAAGATTAACATACTGTTGGTAAAGCAGTTGCATCAAATTGATTTTCTGCAATATAGCATGATAATCCATACTTACAGCTCTGGATAGTACCAGCACATTTCTTGCTGGACTTGGTAATGCAAAGAACACAGTAAACAGCTTCACTTTTTTTCAAAAATAAATAATTGACTATTAAAAACCTAACAGTCTTAAATAAGGACATCAGTAAGCACCACTGGCATAATGGATAAGGCACTGTTCTCCTAAGCCAGTGGTTGTGGGTTTAAGTCCCGTCTGAGTTGGAAGTCATTACAGCAAGTGTCTCATCACTAGAGTTGATATTTTATCCTTGCATCAACTGTAAAACAGTCTTGCAGTGTTTAGCTTGTAAAAAATGACCACAGAAGCTAAAATATGACATTAATTAGGATAACATTGTTGTTGTTGTTGTTTTTTAAACCTTTTCTATCACAGTGGACAGCTTATTCAAGTGCCATCTGGCATGCATGTTCCTTTGTTGCTCATCATTCATCACCAAAAATGATTTTCTTTTTCAATTCTTATGACTGTACTGATTGTATTGAATAAAATCCACATCTAGCATAACCAATTAATGCTGCAAAGTGCTCCAGTGGCACAATTGGTCAGCGCGCGGTACTTATAAGACAGTATCTGTTGAGCAATGCTGAGGTTGTGAGTTCAAGCCTCACTTGGAGCAGCTTTGTATAATAGTTTTTTTCCTTTTTTTATGTCATTAGTCATTGATTATAAACTGCTACCTTAATATTTAATATGATATTACAAAGGATGGAAGAAAGAAAGAAAAAACACAAACATGATTGTGCATTTAAGTTGTCAGCACACATCTGCTTTGGTTCAAATGCACTGCATATCTTCCTTCAGTCAGCCAACAAAACAGCAATGGAAAAGATTAACATACTGTTGGTAAAGCAGTTGCATCAAATTGATTTTCTGCAATATAGCATGATAATCCATACTGACAGCTCTGGATAGTACCAGCACATTTCTTGCTGGACTTGGTAATGCAAAGAACACAGTCAACAGCTTCACTTTTTCCTCAAAAATAAATAATTGACTATTAAAAACCTAACAGTCTTAAATAAGAACATCAGTAAGCACCACTGGCATAATGGATAAGTCACTGCCCTCCTAAGCCAGGGGTTCCAAGTCCCATATGGGGTGGAAGTCATTACAGCAAGTGTCTCATCACTAGAATTGATATTTTATCCTTGCTTCGACTGTAAAACAGTCTTGCAGTGTTTAGCTTGCAAAAAATGACCACAGAAGCTAAAATATGACATTTATTATGATAACATTGTTGTTGTTTTTTTAAACATTTTCTATCACCGTGGACATCTTATTTAAGTACCATCTGGCATGCATGTTCCTTTGTTGCTCATCATTCATCACCAAAAATGATTTTCTTTTTAAATTCTTATGACTGTACTGATTGCATTGAATAAAATCCACATCTAGCATAACAAATCAATGTTGCAAAGCGCTCCAGTGGCGCAGTTGGTCATCACGTGGTACTTATAAGACAGTATCTGTTGAGTAATGCCAAGGTTGTGAGTTCAAGCCTCACCTGGAGCATCTTTGTATACTGTTTTTTTTCCTTTTCTTATGTCATTAGGCATTGATTATAAACTTGTAGCCTTAATATTTAATATGATATTACAAAGGATGGAAGAAAGAAAGAAAACACACAAACATGATTGTGCATTTAAGTTGTCAGCACACATCTGCTTTGATTCAAATGCATTGCATATCTTCCTTCAGTCAGCTAACAAAACAGCAATGGAAAAGAATAACATACTGTTGGTAAAGCAGTTGCATCAAATTGATTTTCTGCAATATAGCATGATAATCCATACTGACAGCTCTGGATAGTACCAGCACATTTCTTGCTGGACTTGGTAATGCAAAGAACACAGTAAACAGCTTCAATTTTTTTTCAAAAATAAATAATTGACTATTAAAACCCTATCAGTCTTAAATAAGGACATCAGTAAGCACCATGTGCATAATGGATAAGGCACTGTTCTCCTAAGCCAGTGGTTGTGGGTTTAAGTCCCGTCTGAGTTGGAAGTCATTACAGCAAGTGTCTCATCACTAGAGTTGATATTTTATCCTTGCTTCAACTGTAAAACAGTCTTGCAGTGTTTAGCTTGTAAAAAATGACCACAGAAGCTAAAATATGACATTAATTATGATAACATTGTTGTTTTTGTTTTTTAAACCTTTTCTATCACAGTGGACAGCTTATTCAAGTGCCATCTGGCATGCATGTTCCTTTGTTGCTCATCATTCATCACCAAAAATGATTTTCTTTTTCAATTCTTATGACTGTACTGATTGTATTGAATAAAATCCACATCTAGCATAACCAATTAATGCTGCAAAGTGCTCCAGTGGCGCAATTGGTCAGCGCGCGAAACTTATAAGACAGTATCTGTTGAGCAATGCCAAGGTTGTGAGGTCAAGCCTCACCTGGAGCATCTTTGTATACTATTTTTTTTCCTTTTCTTATGTCACTAGTCATTGAATATAAACTGCTACCTTAATATTTAATATGATATTACAAAGGATGGAAGAAAGAAAGAAAAAACACAAACATGATTGTGCATTTAAGTTGTCAGCACACATCTGCTTTGGTTCAAATGCACTGCATATCTTCCTTCAGTCAGCCAACAAAACAGCAATGGAAAAGATTAACATACTGTTGGTAAAGCAGTTGCATCAAATTGATTTTCTGCAATATAGCATGATAATCCATACTGACAGCTCTGGATAGTACCAGCACATTTCTTGCTGGACTTGGTAATGCAAAGAACACAGTAAACAGCTTCACTTTTTTCAAAAATAAATAATTGACTATTAAAAACCTATCAGTCTTAAATAAGGACATCAGTAAGCACCACTGGCATAATGGATAAGGCACTGTACTCCTAAGCCAGTGGTTGTGGGTTTAAGTCCCGTCTGAGTTGGAAGTCATTACAGCAAGTGTCTCATCACTAGAGTTGATATTTTATCCTTGCTTCAACTGTAAAACAGTCTTGCAGTGTTTAGCTTGTAAAAAATGACCACAGAAGCTAAAATATGACATTAATTATGATAACATTGTTGTTTTTGTTGTTGTTTTTTAAACCTTTTCTATCACTGTGGACAGCTTATTCAAGTGCCATCTGGCATGCATGTTCCTTTGTTGCTCATCATTCATCACCAAAAATGATTTTCTTTTTCAATTCTTATGACTGTACTGATTGTATTGAATAAAATCCACATCTAGCATAACCAATTAATGCTGCAAAGTGCTCCAGTGGCGCAATTGGTCAGCGCGCGGTATTTATAAGACAGTATCTGTTGAGCAATGCCGAGGTTGTGAGTTCAAGCCTCACCTGGAGCATCTTTGTATACTGTTTTTTTTTCCTTTTCTTAAGTCATTAGTCATTGATTATAAACTGCTACCTTAATATTTAATATGATATTACAAAGGATGGAAGAAAGAAAGAAAAAACACAAACATGATTGTGCATTTAAGTTGTCAGCACACATCTGCTTTGGTTCAAATGCACTGCATATCTTCCTTCAGTCAGCCAACAAAACAGCAATGGAAAAGATTAACATACTGTTGGTAAAGCAGTTGCATCAAATTGATTTTCTGCAATATAGCATGATAATCCATACTGACAGCTCTGGATAGTACCAGCACATTTCTTGCTGGACTTGGTAATGCAAAGAACACAGTCAACAGCTTCACTTTTTCCTCAAAAATAAATAATTGACTATTAAAAACCTAACAGTCTTAAATAAGAACATCAGTAAGCACCACTGGCATAATGGATAAGTCACTGCCCTCCTAAGACAGGGGGTCCAAGTTCCATATGGGGTGGAAGTCATTACAGCAAGTGTCTCATCAATAGAATTGATATTTTATCCTTGCTTCGACTGTAAAACAGTCTTGCAGTGTTTAGCTTGCAAAAAATGACCACAGAAGCTAAAATATGACATTTATTATGATAACATTGTTGTTGTTTTTTTTAAACATTTTCTATCACCGTGGACATCTTATTTAAGTACCATCTGGCATGCATGTTCCTTTGTTGCTCATCGTTCATCACCAAAAATTATTTTCTTTTTCAATTCTTATGACTGTACTGATTGCATTGAATAAAATCCACATCTAGCATAACCAATCAATGTTGCAAAGTGCTCCAGTGGCGCAGTTGGTCAGCACGCGGTACTTATAAGACAGTATCTGTTGAGCAATGCCAAGGTTGTGAGTTCAAGCCTCACCTGGAGCATCTTTGTAAACTGTTTTTTTTTCCTTTTCTTATGTCATTAGTCATTGATTATAAACTTGTAGCCTTAATATTTAATATGATATTACAAAGGATGGAAGAAAGAAAGAAAACACACAAACATGATTGTGCATTTAAGTTGTCAGCACACATCTGACTTGATTCAAATGCACTGCATATCTTCCTTCAGTCAGCCAACAAAACAGCAATGGAAAAGAATAACATACTGTTGGTAAAGCAGCTGCATCAAATTGATTTTCTGCAATATAGCATGATAATCCATACTGACAGCTCTGGATAGTACCAGCACATTTCTTGCTGGACTTGGTAATGCAAAGAACACAGTAAACAGCTTCAATTTTGTTTCAAAAATAAATAATTGACTATTAAAACCCTATCAGTCTTAAATAAGGACATCAGTAAGCACCACTGGCATAATGAATAAGGCACTGTTCTCCTAAGCCAGTGGTTGTGGGTTTAAGTCCCGTCTGAGTTGGAAGTCATTACAGCAAGTGTCTCATCACTAGAGTTTATATTTTATCCTTGCTTCAACTGTAAAACAGTCCTGCAGTGTTTAGCTTGTAAAAAATGACCACAGAAGCTAAAATATGACATTAATTATGATAACATTGTTGTTGTTGTTTTTTAAACCTTTTCTATCACAGTGGACAGCTTATTCAAGTGCCATCTGGCATGCATGTTCCTTTGTTGCTCATCATTCATCACCAAAAATGATTTTCTTTTTCAATTCTTATGACTGTACTGATTGTATTGAATAAAATCCACATCTAGCATAACCAATTAATGCTGCAAAGTGCTCCAGTGGCGCAATTGGTCAGCGCGCGAAACTTATAAGACAGTATCTGTTGAGCAATGCCAAGGTTGTGAGGTCAAGCCTCACCTGGAGCATCTTTGTATACTATTTTTTTTCCTTTTCTTATGTCATTAGTCATTGAATATAAAGTGCTACCTTAATATTTAATATGATATTACAAAGGATGGAAGAAAGAAAGAAAAAACACAAACATGATTGTGCATTTAAGTTGTCAGCACACATCTGCTTTGGTTCAAATGCACTGCATATCTTCCTTCAGTCAGCTAACAAAACAGCAATGGAAAAGATTAACATACTGTTGGTAAAGCAGTTGCATCAAATTGATTTTCTGCAATATAGCATGATAATCCATACTGACAGCTCTGGATAGTACCAGCACATTTCTTGCTGGACTTGGTAATGCAAAGAACACAGTAAACAGCTTCACTTTTTTCAAAAATAAATAATTGACTATTAAAAACCTATCAGTCTTAAATAAGGACATCAGTAAGCACCACTGGCATAATGGATAAGGCACTGTACTCCTAAGCCAGTGGTTGTGGGTTTAAGTCCCGTCTGAGTTGGAAGTCATTACAGCAAGTGTCTCATCACTAGAGTTGATATTTTATCCTTGCTTCAACTGTAAAACAGTCTTGCAGTGTTTAGCTTGTAAAAAATGACCACAGAAGCTAAAATATGACATTAATTATGATAACATTGTTGTTTTTGTTGTTGTTTTTTAAACCTTTTCTATCACTGTGGACAGCTTATTCAAGTGCCATTTGGCATGCATGTTCCTTTGTTGCTCATCATTCATCACCAAAAATGATTTTCTTTTTCAATTCTTATGACTGTACTGATTGTATTGAATAAAATCCACATCTAGCATAACCAATTAATGCTGCAAAGTGCTCCAGTGGCGCAATTGGTCAGCGCGCGGTATTTATAATACAGTATCTGTTGAGCAATGCCGAGGTTGTGAGTTCAAGCCTCACCTGAAGCATCTTTGTATACTGTTTTTTTTTCCTTTTCTTAAGTCATTAGTCATTGATTATAAACTGCTACCTTAATATTTAATATGATATTACAAAGGATGGAAGAAAGAAAGAAAAAACACAAACATGATTGTGCATTTAAGTTGTCAGCACACATCTGCTTTGGTTCAAATGCACTGCATATCTTCCTTCAGTCAGCCAACAAAACAGCAATGGAAAAGATTAACATACTGTTGGTAAAGCAGTTGCATCAAATTGATTTTCTGCAATATAGCATGATAATCCATACTGACAGCTCTGGATAGTACCAGCACATTTCTTGCTGGACTTGGTAATGCAAAGAACACAGTCAACAGCTTCACTTTTTCCTCAAAAATAAATAATTGACTATTAAAAACCTAACAGTCTTAAATAAGAACATCAGTAAGCACCACTGGCATAATGGATAAGTCACTGCCCTCCTAAGCCAGGGGTTCCAAGTCCCATATGGGGTGGAAGTCATTACAGCAAGTGTCTCATCACTAGAATTGATATTTTATCCTTGCTTCGACTGTAAAACAGTCTTGCAGTGTTTAGCTTGCAAAAAATGACCACAGAAGCTAAAATATGACATTTATTATGATAACATTGTTGTTGTTTTTTTAAACATTTTCTATCACCGTGGACATCTTATTTAAGTACCATCTGGCATGCATGTTCCTTTGTTGCTCATCATTCATCACCAAAAATGATTTTCTTTTTAAATTCTTATGACTGTACTGATTGCATTGAATAAAATCCACATCTAGCATAACAAATCAATGTTGCAAAGCGCTCCAGTGGCGCAGTTGGTCATCACGTGGTACTTATAATGACAGTATCTGTTGAGTAATGCCAAGGTTGTGAGTTCAAGCCTCACCTGGAGCATCTTTGTATACTGTTTTTTTTTCCTTTTCTTATGTCATTAGGCATTGATTATAAACTTGTAGCCTTAATATTTAATATGATATTACAAAGGATGGAAGAAAGAAAGAAAACACACAAACATGATTGTGCATTTAAGTTGTCAGCACACATCTGCTTTGATTCAAATGCATTGCATATCTTCCTTCAGTCAGCTAACAAAACAGCAATGGAAAAGAATAACATACTGTTGGTAAAGCAGTTGCATCAAATTGATTTTCTGCAATATAGCATGATAATCCATACTGACAGCTCTGGATAGTACCAGCACATTTCTTGCTGGACTTGGTAATGCAAAGAACACAGTAAACAGCTTCAATTTTTTTTCAAAAATAAATAATTGACTATTAAAACCCTATCAGTCTTAAATAAGGACATCAGTAAGCACCATGTGCATAATGGATAAGGCACTGTTCTCCTAAGCCAGTGGTTGTGGGTTTAAGTCCCGTCTGAGTTGGAAGTCATTACAGCAAGTGTCTCATCACTAGAGTTGATATTTTATCCTTGCTTCAACTGTAAAACAGTCTTGCAGTGTTTAGCTTGTAAAAAATGACCACAGAAGCTAAAATATGACATTAATTATGATAACATTGTTGTTTTTGTTTTTTAAACCTTTTCTATCACAGTGGACAGCTTATTCAAGTGCCATCTGGCATGCATGTTCCTTTGTTGCTCATCATTCATCACCAAAAATGATTTTCTTTTTCAATTCTTATGACTGTACTGATTGTATTGAATAAAATCCACATCTAGCATAACCAATTAATGCTGCAAAGTGCTCCAGTGGCGCAATTGGTCAGCACGCGAAACTTATAAGACAGTATCTGTTGAGCAATGCCAAGGTTGTGAGGTCAAGCCTCACCTGGAGCATCTTTGTATACTATTTTTTTTCCTTTTCTTATGTCATTAGTCATTGAATATAAACTGCTACCTTAATATTTAATATGATATTACAAAGGATGGAAGAAAGAAAGAAAAAACACAAACATGATTGTGCATTTAAGTTGTCAGCACACATCTGCTTTGGTTCAAATGCACTGCATATCTTCCTTCAGTCAGCCAACAAAACAGCAATGGAAAAGATTAACATACTGTTGGTAAAGCAGTTGCATCAAATTGATTTTCTGCAATATAGCATGATAATCCATACTGACAGCTCTGGATAGTACCAGCACATTTCTTGCTGGACTTGGTAATGCAAAGAACACAGTAAACAGCTTCACTTTTTTCAAAAATAAATAATTGACTATTAAAAACCTATCAGTCTTAAATAAGGACATCAGTAAGCACCACTGGCATAATGGATAAGGCACTGTACTCCTAAGCCAGTGGTTGTGGGTTTAAGTCCCGTCTGAGTTGGAAGTCATTACAGCAAGTGTCTCATCACTAGAGTTGATATTTTATCCTTGCTTCAACTGTAAAACAGTCTTGCAGTGTTTAGCTTGTAAAAAATGACCACAGAAGCTAAAATATGACATTAATTATGATAACATTGTTGTTTTTGTTGTTGTTTTTTAAACCTTTTCTATCACTGTGGACAGCTTATTCAAGTGCCATCTGGCATGCATGTTCCTTTGTTGCTCATCATTCATCACCAAAAATGATTTTCTTTTTCAATTCTTATGACTGTACTGATTGTATTGAATAAAATCCACATCTAGCATAACCAATTAATGCTGCAAAGTGCTCCAGTGGCGCAATTGGTCAGCGCGCGGTATTTATAAGACAGTATCTGTTGAGCAATGCCGAGGTTGTGAGTTCAAGCCTCACCTGGAGCATCTTTGTATACTGTTTTTTTTTCCTTTTCTTAAGTCATTAGTCATTGATTATAAACTGCTACCTTAATATTTAATATGATATTACAAAGGATGGAAGAAAGAAAGAAAAAACACAAACATGATTGTGCATTTAAGTTGTCAGCACACATCTGCTTTGGTTCAAATGCACTGCATATCTTCCTTCAGTCAGCCAACAAAACAGCAATGGAAAAGATTAACATACTGTTGGTAAAGCAGTTGCATCAAATTGATTTTCTGCAATATAGCATGATAATCCATACTGACAGCTCTGGATAGTACCAGCACATTTCTTGCTGGACTTGGTAATGCAAAGAACACAGTCAACAGCTTCACTTTTTCCTCAAAAATAAATAATTGACTATTAAAAACCTAACAGTCTTAAATAAGAACATCAGTAAGCACCACTGGCATAATGGATAAGTCACTGCCCTCCTAAGACAGGGGGTCCAAGTTCCATATGGGGTGGAAGTCATTACAGCAAGTGTCTCATCACTAGAATTGATATTTTATCCTTGCTTCGACTGTAAAACAGTCTTGCAGTGTTTAGCTTGCAAAAAATGACCACAGAAGCTAAAATATGACATTTATTATGATAACATTGTTGTTGTTTTTTTTAAACATTTTCTATCACCGTGGACATCTTATTTAAGTACCATCTGGCATGCATGTTCCTTTGTTGCTCATCGTTCATCACCAAAAATTATTTTCTTTTTCAATTCTTATGACTGTACTGATTGCATTGAATAAAATCCACATCTAGCATAACCAATCAATGTTGCAAAGTGCTCCAGTGGCGCAGTTGGTCAGCACGCGGTACTTATAAGACAGTATCTGTTGAGCAATGCCAAGGTTGTGAGTTCAAGCCTCACCTGGAGCATCTTTGTAAACTGTTTTTTTTTCCTTTTCTTATGTCATTAGTCATTGATTATAAACTTGTAGCCTTAATATTTAATATGATATTACAAAGGATGGAAGAAAGAAAGAAAACACACAAACATGATTGTGCATTTAAGTTGTCAGCACACATCTGACTTGATTCAAATGCACTGCATATCTTCCTTCAGTCAGCCAACAAAACAGCAATGGAAAAGAATAACATACTGTTGGTAAAGCAGCTGCATCAAATTGATTTTCTGCAATATAGCATGATAATCCATACTGACAGCTCTGGATAGTACCAGCACATTTCTTGCTGGACTTGGTAATGCAAAGAACACAGTAAACAGCTTCAATTTTGTTTCAAAAATAAATAATTGACTATTAAAACCCTATCAGTCTTAAATAAGGACATCAGTAAGCACCACTGGCATAATGAATAAGGCACTGTTCTCCTAAGCCAGTGGTTGTGGGTTTAAGTCCCGTCTGAGTTGGAAGTCATTACAGCAAGTGTCTCATCACTAGAGTTTATATTTTATCCTTGCTTCAACTGTAAAACAGTCCTGCAGTGTTTAGCTTGTAAAAAATGACCACACAAGCTAAAATATGACATTAATTATGATAACATTGTTGTTGTTGTTTTTTAAACCTTTTCTATCACAGTGGACAGCTTATTCAAGTGCCATCTGGCATGCATGTTCCTTTGTTGCTCATCATTCATCACCAAAAATGATTTTCTTTTTCAATTCTTATGACTGTACTGATTGTATTGAATAAAATCCACATCTAGCATAACCAATTAATGCTAGAAAGTGCTCCAGTGGCGCAATTGGTCAGCGCGCGGTACTTATAATACAGTATCTGTTGAGCAATGCCGAGGTTGTGAGTTCAAGCCTCACCTGGAGCAGCTTTGTATAATGTTTTTTTTCCTTTTTTTATGTTATTAGTCATTGATTATAAACTGCTACCTTAATATTTAATATGATATTACAAAGGATGGAAGAAAGAAAGAAAGAAAGAAAGAAAGAAAGAAAGAAAGAAAGAAAAAACACAAACATGATTGTGCATTTAAGTTGTCAGCACACATCTGCTTTGGTTCAAATGCATTGCATATCTTCCTTCAGTCAGCCAACAAAACAGCAATGGAAAAGATTAACATACTGTTGGTAAAGCAGTTGCATCAAATTGATTTTCTGCAATATAGCATGATAATCCATACTGACAGCTCTGGATAGTACCAGCACATTTCTTGCTGGACTTGGTAATGCAAAGAACACAGTAAACAGCTTCACTTTTTTTCAAAAATAAATAATTGACTATTAAAAACCTATCAGTCTTAAATAAGTACATCAGTAAGCACCACTGGCATAACGGATAAGGCACTGTTCTCCTAAGCCAGTGGTTGTGGGTTTAAGTCCCGTCTGAGTTGGAAGTCATTACAGCAAGTGTCTCATCACTAGAGTTGATATTTTATCCTTGCTTCAACTGTAAAACAGTCTTGCAGTGTTTAGCTTGTAAAAAATGACCACAGAAGCTAAAATATGACATTTATTATGATAACATTGTTGTTGTTGTTTTTTAAACCTTTTCTATCACCGTGGACAGCTTATTCAAGTGCCATCTGGCATGCATGTTCCTTTGTTGCTCATCATTCATCACCAAAAATGATTTTCTTTTTCAATTCTTACGAATGTACTGATTGTATTGAATAAAATCCACATCTAGCATAACCAATTAATGCTGCAAAGTGCTCCAGTGGCGCAATTGGTCAGCACGTGAAACTTATAAGACAGTATCTGTTAAGCAATGCCAAGGTTGTGAGGTCAAGCCTCACCTGGAGCATCTTTGTATACTGTTTTTTTTCCTTTTCTTATGTCATTAGTCATTGATTATAAACTGCTACCTTAATATTTAATATGATATTACAAAGGATGGAAGAAAGAAAGAAAAAACACAAACATGATTGTGCATTTAAGTTGTCAGCACACATCTGCTTTGGTTCAAATGCACTGCATATCTTCCTTCAGTCAGCTAACAAAACAGCAATGGAAAAGATTAACATACTGTTGGTAAAGCAGTTGCATCAAATTGATTTTCTGCAATATAGCATGATAATCTATACTGACAGCTCTGGATAGTACCAGCACATTTCTTGCTGGACTTGGTAATGCAAAGAACACAGTAAACAGCTTCAATTTTTTCCCAAAAATAAATAATTGACTATTAAAAACCTATCAGTCTTAAATAAGGACATCAGTAAGCACCACTGGCATAATGGATAAGGCACTGTTCTCCTAAGCCAGTGGTTGTGGGTTTAAGTCCCGTATGAGTTGGAAGTCATTACAGCAAGTGTCTCATCACTAGAGTTTATATTTTATCCTTGCTTCAACTGTAAAACAGTCTTGCAGTGTTTAACTTGTAAAAAATGACCACGGAAGCTAAAATATGACATTAATTATGATAACATTGTTGTTGTTGTTGTTTTTTAAACCTTTTCTATCACAGTGGACAGCTTATTCAAGTGCCATCTGGCATGCATGTTCCTTTGTTGCTCATCATTCATCACCAAAAATTATTTTCTTTTTCAATTCTTATGACTGTACTGATTGTATTGAATAAAATACACATCTAGAATAACCAATTAATGCTGCAAAGTGCTCCAGTGGCGCAATTGGTCAGCGCGCGGTACTTATAAAACAGTATCTGTTGAGCAATGCCGAGGTTGTGAGTTCAAGCCTCACCTGGAGCAGCTTTGTATAATGTTTTTTTTTCCTTTTTTTTATGTCATTAGTCATTGATTATAAACTGCTACCTTAATATTTAATATGATATTACAAAGGATGGAAGAAAGAAAGAAAGAAAGAAAGAAAGAAAGAAAGAAAGAAAGAAAGAATGAAAGAAAGAAAAAACACAAACATGATTGTGCATTTAAGTTGTCAGCACACATCTGCTTTGGTTCAAATGCATTGCATATCTTCCTTCAGTCAGCCAACAAAACAGCAATGGAAAAGATTAACATACTGTTGGTAAAGCAGTTGCATCAAATTGATTTTCTGCAATATAGCATGATAATCCATACTGACAGCTCTGGATAGTACCAGCACATTTCTTGCTGGACTTGGTAATGCAAAGAACACAGTAAACAGCTTCACTTTTTCATCAAAAATAAATAATTGACTATTAAAAACCTAACAGTCTTAAATTAGGACATCAGTGAGCACCACTGGCACAATGGATAAGGCACTGTACTCCTAAGCCAGTGGTTGTGGGTTTAAGTCCCATCTGAGTTGGAAGTCATTACAGCAAGTGTCTCATCACTAGAGTTGATATTTTATCCTTGCTTCAACTGTAAAACAGTCTTGCAGTATTTAGCTTGTAAAAAATGACCACAGAAGCTAAAATATGACATTAATTATGATAACATTGTTGTTGTTGTTTTTTAAACCTTTTCTATCACCGTGGACAGCTTATTCAAGTGCCATCTGGCATGCATGTTCCTTTGTTGCTCATCATTCATAACCAAAAATGATTTTCTTTTTCAATTCTTATGACTGTACTGATTGTATTGAATAAAATCCACATCTAGCATAACCAATCAATGCTGCAAAGAGCTCCAGTGGCGCAATTGGTCAGCATGCGGTACTTATAAGACAGTATCTGTTGAGCAATGCCGAGGTTGTAAGTTCAAGCCTCACCTGGAGCATCTTATGTCATTAGTCATTGATTATAAACTGCTACCTTAATATTTAATATGATATTACAAAGGATGGAAGAAAGAAAGAAAAAACACAAACATGATTGTTAGAGATGAGCGCCTGAAATTTTTCGGGTTTTGTGTTTTGGTTTTGGGTTCGGTTCCGCGGCCGTGTTTTGGGTTCGAACGCGTTTTGGCAAAACCTCACCGAATTTTTTTTGTCGGATTCGGGTGTGTTTTGGATTCGGGTGTTTTTTTAAAAAAACACTAAAAAACAGCTTAAATCATAGAATTTGGGGGTCATTTTGATCCCAAAGTATTATTAACCTCAAAAACCATAATTTACACTCATTTTCAGTCTATTCTGAATACCTCACACCTCACAATATTATTTTTAGTCCTAAAATTTGCACCGAGGTCGCTGTGTGAGTAAGATAAGCGACCCTAGTGGCCGACACAAACACCGGGCCCATCTAGGAGTGGCACTGCAGTGTCACGCAGGATGTCCCTTCCAAAAAACCCTCCCCAAACAGCACATGACGCAAAGAAAAAAAGAGGCGCAATGAGGTAGCTGTGTGAGTAAGATTAGCGACCCTAGTGGCCGACACAAACACCGGGCCCATCTAGGAGTGGCACTGCAGTGTCACGCAGGATGGCCCTTCCAAAAAACCCTCCCCAAACAGCACATGACGCAAAGAAAAAAAGAGGCGCAATGAGGTAGCTGTGTGAGTAAGATTAGCG
The DNA here is from genome assembly GCF_028390025.1 of Pseudophryne corroboree. NCBI lineage: Eukaryota > Metazoa > Chordata > Amphibia > Anura > Myobatrachidae > Pseudophryne > Pseudophryne corroboree. The sequence goes on from NW_026968650.1 coordinate 20,189, forward strand.
ACCCTAGTGGCCGACACAAACACCGGGCCCATCTAGGAGTGGCACTGCAGTGTCACGCAGGATGTCCCTTCCAAAAAACCCTCCCCAAACAGCACATGACGAAAAGAAAAAAAGAGGCGCAATGAGGTAGCTGTGTGAGTAAGATTAGCGACCCTAGTGGCCGACACAAACACCGGGCCCATCTAGGAGTGGCACTGCAGTGTCACGCAGGATGTCCCTTCCAAAAAACCCTCCCCAAACAGCACATGACGCAAAGAAAAAAAGAGGCGCAATGAGGTAGCTGACTGTGTGAGTAAGATTAGCGACCCTAGTGGCCGACACAAACACCGGGCCCATTTAGGAGTGGCACTGCAGTGTCACGCAGGATGTCTCTTCCAAAAAACCCTCCCCAATCAGCACATGATGCAAAGAAAAAGAAAAGAAAAAAGAGGTGCATGATGGAATTGTCCTTGGGCCCTCCCACCCACCCTTATGTTGTATAAACAAAACAGGACATGCACACTTTAACCAACCCATCATTTCAGTGACAGGGTCTGCCACACGACTGTGACTGATATGACGGGTTGGTTTGGACCCCCCCCAAAAAAGAAGCAATTAATCTCTCCTTGCACAAACTGGCTCTACAGAGGCAAGATGTCCACCTCATCATCACCCTCCGATATATCACCGTGTACATCCCCCTCCTCACAGATTATCAATTCGTCCCCACTGGAATCCACCATCTCAGCTCCCTGTGTACTTTGTGGAGGCAATTGCTGCTGGTCAATGTCTCCGCGGAGGAATTGATTATAATTCATTTTAATGAACATCATCTTCTCCACATTTTCTGGATGTAACCTCGTACGCCGATTGCTGACAAGGTGAGCGGCGGCACTAAACACTCTTTCGGAGTACACACTTGTGGGAGGGCAACTTAGGTAGAATAAAGCCAGTTTGTGCAAGGGCCTCCAAATTGCCTCTTTTTCCTGCCAGTATAAGTACGGACTGTGTGACGTGCCTACTTGGATGCGGTCACTCATATAATCCTCCACCATTCTATCAATGTTGAGAGAATCATATGCAGTGACAGTAGACGACATGTCCGTAATCGTTGTCAGGTCCTTCAGTCCGGACCAGATGTCAGCATCAGCAGTCGCTCCAGACTGCCCTGCATCACCGCCAGCGGGTGGGCTCGGAATTCTGAGCCTTTTCCTCGCACCCCCAGTTGCGGGAGAATGTGAAGGAGGAGATGTTGACAGGTCGCGTTCCGCTTGACTTGACAATTTTGTCACCAGCAGGTCTTTCAACCCCTGCAGACTTGTGTCTGCCGGAAAGAGAGATCCAAGGTAGGCTTTAAATCTAGGATCGAGCACGGTGGCCAAAATGTAGTGCTCTGATTTCAACAGATTGACCACCCGTGAATCCTTGTTAAGCGAATTAAGGGCTCCATCCACAAGTCCCACATGCCTAGCGGAATCGCTCCGTGTTAGCTCCTCCTTCAATGTCTCCAGCTTCTTCTGCAAAAGCCTGATGAGGGGAATGACCTGACTCAGGCTGGCAGTGTCTGAACTGACTTCACGTGTGGCAAGTTCAAAGGGCATCAGAACCTTGCACAACGTTGAAATCATTCTCCACTGCGCTTGAGACAGGTGCATTCCACCTACTATATCGTGCTCAATTGTATAGGCTTGAATGGCCTTTTGCTGCTCCTCCAACCTCTGAAGCATATAGAGGGTTGAATTCCACCTCGTTACCACTTCTTGCTTCAGATGATGGCAGGGCAGGTTCAGTAGTTTTTGGTGGTGCTCCAGTCTTCTGTACATGGTGCCTGTACGCCGAAAGTGTCCCGCAATTCTTCTGGCCACCGACAGCATCTCTTGCACGCCCCTGTCGTTTTTTTAAAAATTCTGCACCACCAAATTCAAGGTATGTGCAAAACATTGGACGTGCTGGAATTTGCCCATATTTAATGCACACACAATATTGCTGGCGTTGTCCGATGCCACAAATCCACAGGAGAGTCCAATTGGGGTAAGCCATTCCGCGATGATCTTCCTCAGTTGCCGTAAGAGGTTTTCAGCTGTGTGCGTATTCTGGAAAGCGGTGATACAAAGCGTAGCCTGCCTAGGAAAGAGATGCGAGATGCTGCTACTGGTGCCGCCGCTGCTGTTCTTGCGGCGGGAGTCCATACATCTACCCAGTGGGCTGTCACAGTCATATAGTCCTGACCCTGCCCTGCTCCACTTGTCCACATGTCCGTGGTTAAGTGGACATTGGGTACAACTGCATTTTTTAGGACACTGGTGAGTCTTTTTCTGACGTCCGTGTACATTCTCGGTATCGCCTGCCTAGAGAAGTGGAACCTAGATGGTATTTGGTAACGGGGGCACACTGCCTCAATAAATTGTCTAGTTCCCTGTGAACTAACGGCGGATACCGGACGCACGTCTAACACCAACATAGTTGTCAAGGCCTCAGTTATCCGCTTTGCAGCAGGATGACTGCTGTGATATTTCATCTTCCTCGCAAAGGACTGTTGAACAGTCAATTGCTTACTGGAAGTAGTACAAGTGGGCTTCCGACTTCCCCTCTGGGATGACCATCGACTCCCAGCAGCAACAACAGCAGCGCCAGCAGCAGTAGGCGTTACACGCAAGGATGCATCGGAGGAATCCCAGGCAGGAGAGGACTCGTCAGAATTGCCAGTGACATGGCCTGCAGGACTATTGGCATTCCTGGGGAAGGAGGAAATTGACACTGAGGGAGTTGGTGGGGTGGTTTGCGTGAGCTTGGTTACAAGAGGAAGGGATTTACTGGTCAGTGGACTGCTTCCGCTGTCACCCAAAGTTTTTGAACTTGTCACTGACTTATTATGAATGCGCTGCAGGTGACGTATAAGGGAGGATGTTCCGAGGTGGTTAACGTCCTTACCCCTACTTATTACAGCTTGACAAAGGGAACACACGGCTTGACACCTGTTGTCCGCATTTCTGGTGAAATACCTCCACACCGAAGAGCTGATTTTTTTGGTATTTTCACCTGGCATGTCAACGGCCATATTCCTCCCACGGACAACAGGTGTCTCCCTGGGTGCCTGACTTAAACAAACCACCTCACCATCAGAATCCTCCTGGTCAATTTCCTCCCCAGCGCCAGCAACACCCATATCCTCCTCATCCTGGTGTACTTCAACACTGACATCTTCAATCTGACTATCAGGAACTGGACTGCGGGTGCTCCTTCCAGCACTTGCAGGGGGCGTGCAAATGGTGGAAGGCGCATGCTCTTCACGTCCAGTGTTGGGAAGGTCAGGCATCGCAACCGACACAATTGGACTCTCCTTGTGGATTTGGGATTTCGAAGAATGCACAGTTCTTTGCTGTGCTGCTTTTGCCAGCTTGAGTCTTTTCATTTTTCTAGCGAGAGGCTGAGTGCTTCCATCCTCATGTGAAGCTGAACCACTAGCCATGAACATAGGCCAGGGCCTCAGCCGTTCCTTGCCACTCCGTGTCGTAAATGGCATATTGGCAAGTTTACGCTTCTCCTCCGACAATTTTATTTTAGGTTTTGGAGTCCTTTTTTTTCTGATATTTGGTGTTTTGGATTTGACATGCTCTGTACTATGACATTGGGCATCGGCCTTGGCAGACGACGTTGCTGGCATTTCATCGTCTCGGCCATGACTAGTGGCAGCAGCTTCAGCACGAGGTGGAAGTGGATCTTGATCTTTCCCTAATTTTGGAACCTCAACATTTTTGTTCTCCATATTTTAATAGGCACAACTAAAAGGCACCTCAGGTAAACAATGGAGATGGATACTAGTATACAATTATGGACTGCCTGCCGAGTGCAGACACAGAGGTAGCCACAGCCGTGAACTACCGTACTGTACTGTGTCTGCTGCTAATATAGACTGGTTGATAAAGAGATGTCTATGTAACTATGTATGTATAAAGAAGAAAGAAAAAAAAACCACGGTTAGGTGGTATACAATTATGGACGGACTGCCTGCCGAGTGCAGACACAGAGGTAGCCACAGCCGTGAACTACCGTACTGTACTGTGTCTGCTGCTAATAATATAGACTGGTTGATAAAGAGATGTCGTAGTAGTATGTATGTATAAAGAAGAAAGAAAAAAAAAACACGGTTAGGTGGTATACAATTATGGACGGACTGCCTGCCGAGTGCAGACACAGAGGTAGCCACAGCCGTGAACTACCGTACTGTACTGTGTCTGCTGCTAATATAGACTGGTTGATAAAGAGATGTCTATGTAACTATGTATGTATAAAGAAGAAAGAAAAAAAAACCACGGTTAGGTGGTATACAATTATGGACGGACTGCCTGCCGAGTGCAGACACAGAGGTAGCCACAGCCGTGAACTACCGTACTGTACTGTGTCTGCTGCTAATATAGACTGGTTGATAAAGAGATGTCTATGTAACTATGTATGTATAAAGAAGAAAGAAAAAAAAACCACGGTTAGGTGGTATACAATTATGGACGGACTGCCTGCCGAGTGCAGACACAGAGGTAGCCACAGCCGTGAACTACCGTACTGTACTGTGTCTGCTGCTAATATAGACTGGTTGATAAAGAGATGTCGTAGTAGTATGTATGTATAAAGAAGAAAAAAAAACCACGGTTAGGTGGTATACAATTATGGACGGACTGCCTGCCGAGTGCAGACACAGAGGTAGCCACAGCCGTGAACTACCGTACTGTGTCTGCTGCGACTGGATGATAAATGATATAAAAAATATATATATATCACTACTGCAGCCGGACAGGTATATATTATATATTATATAATGACGGACCTGCTGGACACTGTCTGTCAGCAGAATGAGTTTTATTTTTATAGAATAAAAAAAACAACAACACACAAGTGAAGTCACACGACGAGTGTTTAACTTTTTCAGGCAATCACAATATAAGTATACTACTAACTATACTGGTGGTCAGTGTGGTCAGGTCACTGGTCAGTCACACTGGTAGTGGCACTCCTGCAGCAAAAGTGTGCACTGTTTAATTTTAATATAATATTATGTACTCCTGGCTCCTGCTATAACCTATAACTGGCACTGCAGTGCTCCCCAGTCTCCCCCACAATTATAAGCTGTGTGAGCTGAGCAGTCAGACAGATATATAATATATATAGATGATGCAGCACACTGGGCTGAGCCTGAGCAGTGCACACAGATATGGTATGTGACTGAGTCACTGTGTGTATCGCTTTTTTCAGGCAGAGAACGGATATATTAAATAAACTGCACTGTCTGGTGGTCACTCACTATATAATATTATGTACTCCTGGCTCCTGCTATAACCTATAACTGGCACTGCAGTGCTCCCCAGTCTCCCCCACAATTATAAGCTGTGTGAGCTGAGCAGTCAGACAGATATATAATATATATAGATGATGCAGCACACTGGGCTGAGCCTGAGCAGTGCACACAGATATGGTATGTGACTGAGTCACTGTGTGTATCACTTTTTTCAGGCAGAGAACGGATATATTAAATAAACTGCACTGTCTGGTGGTCACTCACTATATAATATTATGTACTCCTGGCTCCTGCTATAACCTATAACTGGCACTGCAGTGCTCCCCAGTCTCCCCCACAATTATAAGCTGTGTGAGCTGAGCAGTCAGACAGATATATAATATATATAGATGATGCAGCACACTGGGCTGAGCCTGAGCAGTGCACACAGATATGGTATGTGACTGAGTCACTGTGTGTATCGCTTTTTTCAGGCAGAGAACGGATATATTAAATAAACTGCACTGTCTGGTGGTCACTCACTAGTAAACTCTCTGCACTCTCTACACTTCTACAGTACTCCTCCTACTCCTAAGCTCCAGTAAATCTCTCTCTCTTATAATCTAAATGGAGAGGACGCCAGCCACGTCCTCTCCCTATCAATCTCAATGCACGTGTGAAAATGGCGGCGACGCGCGGCTCCTTATATAGAATCCGAGTCTCGCGATAGAATCCGTGCCTCGCGAGAATCCGACAGCGTCATGATGACGTTCGGGCGCGCTCGGGTTAACCGAGCAAGGCGGGAAGATCCGAGTCGCTCGGATCCGTGTAAAAAAAGCTGAAGTTCGGGCGGGTTCGGATTCCGAGGAACCGAACCCGCTCATCTCTAATGATTGTGCATTTAAGTTGTCAGCACACATCTGCTTTGGTTCAAATGCACGGCATATCTTCCTTCAGTCAGCCAACAAAACAGCAATGGAAAAGATTAACATACTGTTGGTAAAGCAGTTGCATCAAATTGATTTTCTGCAATATAGCATGATAATCCATACTTACAGCTCTGGATAGTACCAGCACATTTCTTGCTGGACTTGGTAATGCAAAGAACACAGTAAACAGCTTCACTTTTTTTCAAAAATAAATAATTGACTATTAAAAACCTAACAGTCTTAAATAAGGACATCAGTAAGCACCACTGGCATAATGGATAAGGCACTGTTCTCCTAAGCCAGTGGTTGTGGGTTTAAGTCCCGTCTGAGTTGGAAGTCATTACAGCAAGTGTCTCATCACTAGAGTTAATATTTTATCCTTGCTTCAACTGTAAAACAGTCTTGCAGTGTTTAGCTTGTAAAAAATGACCACAGAAGCTTAAATATGACATTAATTAGGATAACATTGTTGTTGTTGTTTTTTAAACCTTTTCTATCACAGTGGACAGCTTATTCAAGTGCCATCTGGCATGCATGTGCCTTTGTTGCTCATCATTCATCACCAAAAATGATTTTCTTTTTCAATTCTTATGACTGTACTGATTGTATTGAATAAAATCCACATCTAGCATAACCAATTAATGCTGCAAAGTGCTCCAGTGGCGCAATTGGTCAGCGCGCGGTACTTATAAGACAGTATCTGTTGAGCAATGCCGAGGTTGTGAGTTCAAGCCTCACTTGGAGCAGCTTTGTCTAATGTTTTTTTTTCCTTTTTTTATGTCATTAGTCATTGATTATAAACTGCTACCTTAATATTTAATATGATATTACAAAGGATGGAAGAAAGAAAGAAAAAACACAAACATGATTGTGCATTTAAGTTGTCAGCACACATCTGCTTTGGTTCAAATGCACTGCATATCTTCCTTCAGTCAGCCAACAAAACAGCAATGGAAAAGATTAACATACTGTTGGTAAAGCAGTTGCATCAAATTGATTTTCTGCCATATAGCATGATAATCCATACTGACAGCTCTGGATAGTACCAGCACATTTCTTGCTGGACTTGGTAATGCAAAGAACACAGTCAACAGCTTCACTTTTTCCTCAAAAATAAATAATTGACTATTAAAAACCTAACAGTCTTAAATAAGAACATCAGTAAGCACCACTGGCATAATGGATAAGTCACTGCCCTCCTAAGACAGGGGGTCCAAGTTCCATATGGGGTGGAAGTCATTACAGCAAGTGTCTCATCACTAGAATTGATATTTTATCCTTGCTTCGACTGTAAAACAGTCTTGCAGTGTTTAGCTTGCAAAAAATGACCACAGAAGCTAAAAAATGACATTTATTATGATAACATTGTTGTTGTTTTTTTTTAAACATTTTCTATCACCGTGGACATCTTATTTAAGTACCATCTGGCATGCATGTTCCTTTGTTGCTCATCATTCATCACCAAAAATGATTTTCTTTTTCAATTCTTATGACTGTACTGATTGCATTGAATAAAATCCACATCTAGCATAACCAATCAATGTTGCAAAGTGCTCCAGTGGCGCAGTTGGTCAGCACGCGGTACTTATAAGACAGTATCTGTTGAGCAATGTCAAGGTTGTGAGTTCAAGCCTCACCTGGAGCATCTTTGTATACTGTTTTTTTTCCTTTTCTTATGTCATTAGTCATTGATTATAAACTTGTAGCCTTAATATTTAATATGATATTACAAAGGATGGAAGAAAGAAAGAAAACACACAAACATGATTGTGCATTTAAGTTGTCAGCACACATCTGCTTTGATTCAAATGCACTGCATATCTTCCTTCAGTCAGCCAACAAAACAGCAATGGAAAAGAATAACATACTGTTGGTAAAGCAGTTGCATCAAATTGATTTTCTGCAATATAGCATGATAATCCATACTGACAGCTCTGGATAGTACCAGCACATTTCTTGCTGGACTTGGTAATGCAAAGAACACAGTAAACAGCTTAAATTTTTTTTCAAAAATAAATAGTTGACTATTAAAACACTATCAGTCTTAAATAAGGACATCAGTAAGCACCACTGGCATAATGAATAAGGCACTGTTCTCCTAAGCCAGTGGTTGTGGGTTTAAGTCCCGTCTGAGTTGGAAGTCATTACAGAAAGTGTCTCATCACTAGAGTTTATATTTTATCCTTGCTTCAACTGTAAAACAGTCCTGCAGTGTTTAGCTTGTAAAAAATGACCACAGAAGCTAAAATATGACATTAATTATGATAACATTGTTGTTGTTGTTTTTTAAACCTTTTCTATCACAGTGGACAGCTTATTCAAGTGCCATCTGGCATGGATGTTCCTTTGTTGCTCATCATTCATCACCAAAAATTATTTTCTTTTTCAATTCTTATGACTGTACTGATTGTATTGAATAAAATCCACATCTAGCATAACCAATTAACGCTGCAAAGTGCTCCAGTGGCGCAATTGGTCAGCGCGCGGTACTTATAATACAGTATCTGTTGAGCAATGCCGAGGTTGTGAGTTCAAGCCTCACCTTGAGCAGCTTTGTATAATGTTTTTTTTTTCCTTTTCTTATGTCATTAGTCATTGATTATAAACTGCTACCTTAATATTTAATATGATATTACAAAGGATGGAAGAAAGAAAGAAAAAACACAAACATGATTGTGCATTTAAGTTGTCAGCACACATCTGCTTTGGTTCAAATGCACTGCATATCTTCCTTCAGTCAGCCAACAAAACAGCAATGGAAAAGATTAACATACTGTTGGTAAAGCAGTTGCATCAAATTGATTTTCTGCAATATAGCATGATAATCCATACTGACAGCTCTGGATAGCACCAGCACATTTCTTGCTGGACTTGGTAATGCAAAGAACACAGTAAACAGCTTCACATTTTTTCAAAAATAAATAATTGACTATTAAAAACCTATCAGTCTTAAATAAGAACATCAGTAAGCACCACTGGCATAATGGATAAGTCACTGCCCTCCTAAGACAGGGGGTCCAAGTTCCATATGGGGTGGAAGTCATTACAGCAAGTGTCTCATCACTAGAATTGATATTTTATCCTTGCTTCAACTGTAAAACAGTCTTGCAGTGTTTAGCTTGCAAAAAATGACCACAGAAGCTATAAAATGACATTTATTATGATAACGTTGTTGTTGTTTTTTTTAAACATTTTCTATCACCGTGGACATCTTATTTAAGTACCATCTGGCATGCATGTTCCTTTGTTGCTCATCATTCATCACCAAAAATGATTTTCTTTTTCAATTCTTATGACTGTACTGATTGCATTGAATAAAATCCACATCTAGCATAACCAATCAATGTTGCAAAGTGCTCCAGTGGTGCAGTAGGTCAGCACGCGGTACTTATAAGACAGTATCTGTTGAGCAATGCCAAGGTTGTGAGTTCAAGCCTCACCTGGAGCATCTTTGTACACTGTTTTTTTTCCTTTTCTAATGTCATTAGTCATTGATTATAAACTTGTAGCCTTAATATTTAATATGATATTACAAAGGATGGAAGAAAGAAAGAAAACACACAAACATGATTGTGCATTTAAGTTGTCAGCACACATCTGCTTTGATTCAAATGCACTGCATATCTTCCTTCAGTCAGCCAACAAAACAGCAATGGAAAAGAATAACATACTGTTGGTAAAGCAGTTGCATCAAATTGATTTTCTGCAATATAGCATGATAATCCATACTGACAGCTCTGGATAGTACCAGCACATTTCTTGCTGGACTTGGTAATGCAAAGAACACAGTAAACAGCTTAAATTTTTTTTCAAAAATAAATAATTGACTATTAAAACCCTATCAGTCTTAAATAAGGACATCAGTAAGCACCACTGGCATAATGAATAAGGCACTGTTCTCCTAAGCCAGTGGTTGTGGGTTTAAGTCCCGTCTGAGTTGGAAGTCATTACAGAAAGTGTCTCATCACTAGAGTTTATATTTTATCCTTGCTTCAACTGTAAAACAGTCCTGCAGTGTTTAGCTTGTAAAAAATGACCACAGAAGCTAAAATATGACATTAATTATGATAACATTGTTGTTGTTGTTTTTTAAACCTTTTCTATCACAGTGGACAGCTTATTCAAGTGCCATCTGGCATGGATGTTCCTTTGTTGCTCATCATTCATCACCAAAAATTATTTTCTTTTTCAATTCTTATGACTGTACTGATTGTATTGAATAAAATCCACATCTAGCATAACCAATTAACGCTGCAAAGTGCTCCAGTGGCGCAATTGGTCAGCGCGCGGTACTTATAAGACAGTATTTGTTGAGCAATGCCGAGGTTGTGAGTTCAAGCCTCACCTGGAGCATCTTTGTATTCTGTTTTTTTTCCTTTTCTTATGTCATTAGTCATTGATTATAAACTGCTACCTTAATATTTAATATGATATTACAAAGGATGGAAGAAAGAAAGAAAAAACACAAACATGATTGTGCATTTAAGTTGTCAGCACACATCTGCTTTGGTTCAAATGCACTGCATATCTTCCTTCAGTCAGCCAACAAAACAGCAATGGAAAAGATTAACATACTGTTGGTAAAGCAGTTGCATCAAATTGATTTTCTGCAATATAGCATGATAATCCATACTGACAGCTCTGGATAGTACCAGCACATTTCTTGCTGGACTTGGTAATGCAAAGAACACAGTAAACAGCTTCACTTTTTTTTAAAAATAAATAATTGACTATTAAAAACCTAACAGTCTTAAATAAGGACATCAGTGAGCACCACTGGAATAATGGATAAGGCACTGTTCTCCTAAGCCAGTGGTTGTGGGTTTAAGTCCCGTCTGAGTTGGAAGTCATTACAGCAAGTGTCTCATCAGTAGAGTTGATATTTTATCCTTGCTTCAACTGTAAAACAGTCTTGCAGTGTTTAGCTTGTAAAAAGTGACCACAGAAGCTAAAATATGACATTAATTATGATAACATTGTTGCTGTTGTTTTTTAAACCTTTTCTATCACCGTGGACAGCTTATTCAAGTGCCATCTGGCATGCATGTTCCTTTGTTGCTCATCATTCATCACCAAAAATTATTTTCTTTTTCAATTCTTATGACTGTACTGATTGTATTGAATAAAATCCACATCTAGCATAACCAATTAACGCTGCAAAGTGCTCCAGTGGCGCAATTGGTCAGCGCGCGGTACTTATAATAAAGTATCTGTTGAGCAATGCCGAGGTTGTGAGTTCAAGCCTCACCTTGAGCAGCTTTGTATAATGTTTTTTTTTTCCTTTTTTTATGTCATTAGTCATTGATTATAAACTGCTACCTTAATATTTAATATGCTATTACAAAGGATGGAAGAAAGAAAGAAAACACACATACATGATTGTGCATTTAAGTTGTCAGCACACATCTGCTTTGGTTCAAATGCACTGCATATCTTCCTTCAGTCAGCCAACAAAACAGCAATGGAAAAGATTAACATACTGCTGGTAAAGCAGTTGCATCAAATTGATTTTCTGCAATATAGCATGATAATCCATACTGACAGCTCTGGATAGTACCAGCACATTTCTTGCTGGACTTGGTAATGCAAAGAACACAGTAAACAGCTTCACTTTTTTTCAAAAATAAATAATTGACTATTAAAAACCTATCAGTCTTAAATAAGGACATCAGTAAGCACCACTGGCATAATGGATAAGGCACTGTTCTCCTAAGCCAGTGGTTGTGGGTTTAAGTCCCGTCTGAGTTGGAAGTCATTACAGCAAGTGTCTCATCACTAGAGTTGATATTTTATCCTTGCTTCAACTGTAAAACAGTCTTGCAGTGTTTAGCTTGTAAAAAATGACCACAGAAGCTAAAATATGACATTTATTATGATAACATTGTTGTTGTTGTTGTTTTTTAAACCTTTTCTATCACCGTGGACAGCTTATTCAAGTGCCATCTGGCATGCATGTCCCTTTGTTGCTCATCATTCATCACCATAAATGATTTTCTTTTTCAATTCTTATGAATGTACTGATTGTATTGAATAAAATCCACATCTAGCATAACCAATTAATGCTGCAAAGTGCTCCAGTGGCGCAATTGGTCAGCGCGCGAAACTTATAAGACAGTATCTGTTGAGCAATGCCAAGGTTGTGAGGTCAAGCCTCACCTGGAGCATCTTTGTATAATGTTTTTTTTTCCTTTTCTTATGTCATTAGTCATTGATTATAAACTGCTACCTTAATATTTAATATGATATTACAAAGGATGGAAGAAAGAAAGAAAAAACACAAACATGATTGTGCATTTAAGTTGTCAGCACACATCTGCTTTGGTTCAAATGCACTGCATATCTTCCTTCAGTCAGCCAACAAAACAGCAATGGAAAAGATTAACATACTGTTGGTAAAGCAGTTGCATCAAATTGATTTTCTCCAATATAGCATGATAATCCATACTGACAGCTCTGGATAGCACCAGCACATTTCTTGCTGGACTTGGTAATGCAAAGAACACAGTAAACAGCTTCACATTTTTTCAAAAATAAATAATTGACTATTAAAAACCTATCAGTCTTAAATAAGAACATCAGTAAGCACCACTGGCATAATGGATAAGTCACTGCCCTCCTAAGACAGGGGGTCCAAGTTCCATATGGGGTGGAAGTCATTACAGCAAGTGTCTCATCACTAGAATTGATATTTTATCCTTGCTTCAACTGTAAAACAGTCTTGCAGTGTTTAGCTTGCAAAAAATGACCACAGAAGCTAAAAAATGACATTTATTATGATAACATTGTTGTTGTTTTTTTTAAACATTTTCTATCACCGTGGACATCTTATTTAAGTACCATCTGGCATGCATGTTCCTTTGTTGCTCATCATTCATCACCAAAAATGATTTTCTTTTTCAATTCTTATGACTGTACTGATTGCATTGAATAAAATCCACATCTAGCATAACCAATCAATGTTGCAAAGTGCTCCAGTGGTGCAGTAGGTCAGCACGCGGTACTTATAAGACAGTATCTGTTGAGCAATGCCAAGGTTGTGAGTTCAAGCCTCACCTGGAGCATCTTTGTACACTGTTTTTTTTCCTTTTCTAATGTCATTAGTCATTGATTATAAACTTGTAGCCTTAATATTTAATATGATATTACAAAGGATGGAAGAAAGAAAGAAAACACACAAACATGATTGTGCATTTAAGTTGTCAGCACACATCTGCTTTGATTCAAATGCACTGCATATCTTCCTTCAGTCAGCCAACAAAACAGCAATGGAAAAGAATAACATACTGTTGGTAAAGCAGTTGCATCAAATTGATTTTCTGCAATATAGCATGATAATCCATACTGACAGCTCTGGATAGTACCAGCACATTTCTTGCTGGACTTGGTAATGCAAAGAACACAGTAAACAGCTTAAATTTTTTTTCAAAAATAAATAATTGACTATTAAAACCCTATCAGTCTTAAATAAGGACATCAGTAAGCACCACTGGCATAATGAATAAGGCACTGTTCTCCTAAGCCAGTGGTTGTGGGTTTAAGTCCCGTCTGAGTTGGAAGTCATTACAGAAAGTGTCTCATCACTAGAGTTTATATTTTATCCTTGCTTCAACTGTAAAACAGTCCTGCAGTGTTTAGCTTGTAAAAAATGACCACAGAAGCTAAAATATGACATTAATTATGATAACATTGTTGTTGTTGTTTTTTAAACCTTTTCTATCACAGTGGACAGCTTATTCAAGTGCCATCTGGCATGGATGTTCCTTTGTTGCTCATCATTCATCACCAAAAATTATTTTCTTTTTCAATTCTTATGACTGTACTGATTGTATTGAATAAAATCCACATCTAGCATAACCAATTAACGCTGCAAAGTGCTCCAGTGGCGCAATTGGTCAGCGCGCGGTACTTATAAGACAGTATTTGTTGAGCAATGCCGAGGTTGTGAGTTCAAGCCTCACCTGGAGCATCTTTGTATTCTGTTTTTTTTCCTTTTCTTATGTCATTAGTCATTGATTATAAACTGCTACCTTAATATTTAATATGATATTACAAAGGATGGAAGAAAGAAAGAAAAAACACAAACATGATTGTGCATTTAAGTTGTCAGCACACATCTGCTTTGGTTCAAATGCACTGCATATCTTCCTTCAGTCAGCCAACAAAACAGCAATGGAAAAGATTAACATACTGTTGGTAAAGCAGTTGCATCAAATTGATTTTCTGCAATATAGCATGATAATCCATACTGACAGCTCTGGATAGTACCAGCACATTTCTTGCTGGACTTGGTAATGCAAAGAACACAGTAAACAGCTTCACTTTTTTTTAAAAATAAATAATTGACTATTAAAAACCTAACAGTCTTAAATAAGGACATCAGTGAGCACCACTGGAATAATGGATAAGGCACTGTTCTCCTAAGCCAGTGGTTGTGGGTTTAAGTCCCGTCTGAGTTGGAAGTCATTACAGCAAGTGTCTCATCAGTAGAGTTGATATTTTATCCTTGCTTCAACTGTAAAACAGTCTTGCAGTGTTTAGCTTGTAAAAAGTGACCACAGAAGCTAAAATATGACATTAATTATGATAACATTGTTGCTGTTGTTTTTTAAACCTTTTCTATCACCGTGGACAGCTTATTCAAGTGCCATCTGGCATGCATGTTCCTTTGTTGCTCATCATTCATCACCAAAAATTATTTTCTTTTTCAATTCTTATGACTGTACTGATTGTATTGAATAAAATCCACATCTAGCATAACCAATTAACGCTGCAAAGTGCTCCAGTGGCGCAATTGGTCAGCGCGCGGTACTTATAATAAAGTATCTGTTGAGCAATGCCGAGGTTGTGAGTTCAAGCCTCACCTTGAGCAGCTTTGTATAATGTTTTTTTTTTCCTTTTTTTATGTCATTAGTCATTGATTATAAACTGCTACCTTAATATTTAATATGCTATTACAAAGGATGGAAGAAAGAAAGAAAACACACATACATGATTGTGCATTTAAGTTGTCAGCACACATCTGCTTTGGTTCAAATGCACTGCATATCTTCCTTCAGTCAGCCAACAAAACAGCAATGGAAAAGATTAACATACTGCTGGTAAAGCAGTTGCATCAAATTGATTTTCTGCAATATAGCATGATAATCCATACTGACAGCTCTGGATAGTACCAGCACATTTCTTGCTGGACTTGGTAATGCAAAGAACACAGTAAACAGCTTCACTTTTTTTCAAAAATAAATAATTGACTATTAAAAACCTATCAGTCTTAAATAAGGACATCAGTAAGCACCACTGGCATAATGGATAAGGCACTGTTCTCCTAAGCCAGTGGTTGTGGGTTTAAGTCCCGTCTGAGTTGGAAGTCATTACAGCAAGTGTCTCATCACTAGAGTTGATATTTTATCCTTGCTTCAACTGTAAAACAGTCTTGCAGTGTTTAGCTTGTAAAAAATGACCACAGAAGCTAAAATATGACATTTATTATGATAACATTGTTGTTGTTGTTGTTTTTTAAACCTTTTCTATCACCGTGGACAGCTTATTCAAGTGCCATCTGGCATGCATGTCCCTTTGTTGCTCATCATTCATCACCATAAATGATTTTCTTTTTCAATTCTTATGAATGTACTGATTGTATTGAATAAAATCCACATCTAGCATAACCAATTAATGCTGCAAAGTGCTCCAGTGGCGCAATTGGTCAGCGCGCGAAACTTATAAGACAGTATCTGTTGAGCAATGCCAAGGTTGTGAGGTCAAGCCTCACCTGGAGCATCTTTGTATAATGTTTTTTTTTCCTTTTCTTATGTCATTAGTCATTGATTATAAACTGCTACCTTAATATTTAATATGATATTACAAAGGATGGAAGAAAGAAAGAAAAAACACAAACATGATTGTGCATTTAAGTTGTCAGCACACATCTGCTTTGGTTCAAATGCACTGCATATCTTCCTTCAGTCAGCCAACAAAACAGCAATGGAAAAGATTAACATACTGTTGGTAAAGCAGTTGCATCAAATTGATTTTCTCCAATATAGCATGATAATCCATACTGACAGCTCTGGATAGCACCAGCACATTTCTTGCTGGACTTGGTAATGCAAAGAACACAGTAAACAGCTTCACATTTTTTCAAAAATAAATAATTGACTATTAAAAACCTATCAGTCTTAAATAAGAACATCAGTAAGCACCACTGGCATAATGGATAAGTCACTGCCCTCCTAAGACAGGGGGTCCAAGTTCCATATGGGGTGGAAGTCATTACAGCAAGTGTCTCATCACTAGAATTGATATTTTATCCTTGCTTCAACTGTAAAACAGTCTTGCAGTGTTTAGCTTGCAAAAAATGACCACAGAAGCTAAAAAATGACATTTATTATGATAACATTGTTGTTGTTTTTTTTAAACATTTTCTATCACCGTGGACATCTTATTTAAGTACCATCTGGCATGCATGTTCCTTTGTTGCTCATCATTCATCACCAAAAATGATTTTCTTTTTCAATTCTTATGACTGTACTGATTGCATTGAATAAAATCCACATCTAGCATAACCAATCAATGTTGCAAAGTGCTCCAGTGGTGCAGTAGGTCAGCACGCGGTACTTATAAGACAGTATCTGTTGAGCAATGCCAAGGTTGTGAGTTCAAGCCTCACCTGGAGCATCTTTGTACACTGTTTTTTTTCCTTTTCTAATGTCATTAGTCATTGATTATAAACTTGTAGCCTTAATATTTAATATGATATTACAAAGGATGGAAGAAAGAAAGAAAACACACAAACATGATTGTGCATTTAAGTTGTCAGCACACATCTGCTTTGATTCAAATGCACTGCATATCTTCCTTCAGTCAGCCAACAAAACAGCAATGGAAAAGAATAACATACTGTTGGTAAAGCAGTTGCATCAAATTGATTTTCTGCAATATAGCATGATAATCCATACTGACAGCTCTGGATAGTACCAGCACATTTCTTGCTGGACTTGGTAATGCAAAGAACACAGTAAACAGCTTAAATTTTTTTTCAAAAATAAATAATTGACTATTAAAACCCTATCAGTCTTAAATAAGGACATCAGTAAGCACCACTGGCATAATGAATAAGGCACTGTTCTCCTAAGCCAGTGGTTGTGGGTTTAAGTCCCGTCTGAGTTGGAAGTCATTACAGCAAGTGTCTCATCAGTGGAGTTGATATTTTATCCTTGCTTCAACTGTAAAACAGTCTTGCAGTGTTTAGCTTGTAAAAAATGACCACAGAAGCTAAAATATGACATTTATTATGATAACATTGTTGTTGTTGTTTTTTAAACCTTTTCTATCACCGTGGACAGCTTATTCAAGTGCCATCTGGCATGCATGTTCCTTTGTTGCTCATCATTCATCACCAAAAATGATTTTCTTTTTCAATTCTTATGAATGTACTGATTGTATTGAATAAAATCCACATCTAGCATAACCAATTAATGCTGCAAAGTGCTCCAGTGGAGCAATTGGTCAGCGCGCGAAACTTATAATACAGTATCTGTTGAGCAATGCCAAGCTTGTGAGGTCAAGCCTCACCTGGAGCATCTTTGTATACTATTTTTTTTTCCTTTTCTTATGTCATTAGTCATTGATTATAAACTGCTACCTTAATATTTAATATGATATTACAAAGGATGGAAGAAAGAAAGAAAAAACACAAACATGATTGTGCATTTAAGTTGTCAGCACACATCTGCTTTGGTTCAAATGCACTGCATATCTTCCTTCAGTCAGCCAACAAAACAGCAATGGAAAAGATTAACATACTGTTGGTAAAGCAGTTGCATCAAATTGATTTTCTGCAATATAGCATGATAATCCATACTGACAGCTCTGGATAGTACCAGCACATTTCTTGCTGGACTTGGTAATGCAAAGAACACAGTAAACAGCTTCACTTTTTTCAAAAATAAATAATTGACTATTAAAAACCTATCAGTCTTAAATAAGGACATCAGTAAGCACCACAGGCATAATGGATAAGGCACTGTACTCCTAAGCCAGTGGTTGTGGGTTTAAGTCCCGTCTAAGTTGGAAGTCATTACAGCAAGTGTCTCATCACTAGAGTTGATATTTTATCCTTGCTTCAACTGTAAAACAGTCTTGCAGTGTTTAGCTTGTAAAAAATGACCACAGAAGCTAAAATATGACATTAATTATGATAACATTGTTGTTGTTGTTGTTTTTTAAACCTTTTCTATCACTGTGGACAGCTTATTCAAGTGCCATCTGGCATGCATGTTCCTTTGTTGCTCATCATTCATCACCAAAAATGATTTTCTTTTTCAATTCTTATGAATGTACTGATTGTATTGAATAAAATCCACATCTAGCATAACCAATTAATGCTGCAAAGTGCTCCAGTGGCGCAATTGGTCAGCGCGTGGTACTTATAAGACAGTATTTGTTGAGCAATGCCGAGGTTGTGAGTTCAAGCCTCACCTGGAGCATCTTTGTATTCTGTTTTTTTTCCTTTTCTTATGTCATTAGTCATTGATTATAAACTGCTACCTTAATATTTAATATGATATTACAAAGGATGGAAGAAAGAAAGAAAAAACACAAACATGATTGTGCATTTAAGTTGTCAGCACACATCTGCTTTGGTTCAAATGCACTGCATATCTTCCTTCAGTCAGCCAACAAAACAGCAATGGAAAAGATTAACATACTGTTGGTAAAGCAGTTGCATCAAATTGATTTTCTGCAATATAGCATGATAATCCATACTGACAGCTCTGGATAGTACCAGCACATTTCTTGCTGGACTTGGTAATGCAAAGAACACAGTAAACAGCTTCACTTTTTTTTAAAAATAAATAATTGACTATTAAAAACCTAACAGTCTTAAATAAGGACATCAGTGAGCACCACTGGAATAATGGATAAGGCACTGTTCTCCTAAGCCAGTGGTTGTGGGTTTAAGTCCCGTCTGAGTTGGAAGTCATTACAGCAAGTGTCTCATCAGTAGAGTTGATATTTTATCCTTGCTTCAACTGTAAAACAGTCTTGCAGTGTTTAGCTTGTAAAAAGTGACCACAGAAGCTAAAATATGACATTAATTATGATAACATTGTTGCTGTTGTTTTTTAAACCTTTTCTATCACCGTGGACAGCTTATTCAAGTGCCATCTGGCATGCATGTTCCTTTGTTGCTCATCATTCATCACCAAAAATGATTTTCTTTTTCAATTCTTATGACTGTACTGATTGTATTGAATAAAATCCACATCTAGCATAACTAATTAATGCTGCAAAGTGCTCCAGTGGCGCAATTGGTCAGCGCGCGGTACTTATAAGACAGTATCTGTTGAGCAATGCCGATGTTGTGAGTTCAAGCATCACTTGGAACAGCTTTGTATAATGTTTTTTTTTCCTTTTTTTATGTCATTAGTCATTGATTATAAACTGCTACCTTAATATTTAATATGATATTACAAAGGATGGAAGAAAGAAAAAACACAAACATGATTGTGCATTTAAGTTGTCAGCACACATCTGCTTTGGTTCAAATGCACTGCATATCTTCCTTCAGTCAGCCAACAAAACAGCAATGGAAAAGATTAACATACTGTTGGTAAAGCAGTTGCATCAAATTGATTTTCTGCAATATAGCATGATAATCCATACTGACAGCTCTGGATAGTACCAGCACATTTCTTGCTGGACTTGGTAATGCAAAGAACACAGTAAACAGCTTCACTTTTTTTCAAAAATAAATAATTGACTATTAAAAACCTATCAGTCTTAAATAATGACATCAGTAAGCACCACTGGCATAATGGATAAGGCACTGTTCTCCTAAGCCAGTGGTTGTGGGTTTAAGTCCCGTCTGAGTTGGAAGTCATTACAGCAAGTGTCTCATCACTAGAGTTGATATTTTATCTTTGCTTTAACTGTAAAACAGTCTTGCAGTGTTTAGCTTGTAAAAAATGACCACATAAGCTAAAATATGACATTTATTATGATAACATTGTTGTTGTTGTTGTTTTTTAAACCTTTTCTATCACCGTGGACAGCTTATTCAAGTGCCATCTGGCATGCATGTTCCTTTGTTGCTCATCATTCATCACTGAAAATGATTTTCTTTTTCAATTCTTATGAATGTACTGATTGTATTGAATAAAATCCACATCTAGCATAACCAATTAATGCAGCAAAATGCTCCAGTGGCACAATTGGTAAGCGCACGAAACTTATAAGACAGTATCTGTTGAGCAATGCCGAGGTTGTGAGTTCAAGCCTCACTTGGAGCATCTTTGTGTACTGTTTTTTTTTTCCTTTTCTTATGTCATTAGTCATTGATTATAAACTGCTACCTTAATATTTAATATGATATTACAAAGGATGGAAGAAAGAAAGAAAAAACAAAAACATGATTGTGCATTTAAGTTGTCAGCACACATCTGCTTTGGTTCAAATGCACTGCATATCTTCCTTCAGTCAGCCAACAAAACAGCAATGGAAAAGATTAACATACTGTTGGTAAAGCAGTTGCATCAAATAGATTTTCTGCAATATAGCATGATAATCCATACTGACAGCTCTGGATAGTACCAGCACATTTCTTGCTGGACTTGGTAATGCAAAGAACACAGTAAACAGCTTCACTTTTTTTCAAAAATAAATAATTGACTATTAAAAACCTATCAGTCTTAAATAAGGACATCAGTAAGCACCACTGGCATAATGGATAAGGCACTGTTCTCCTAAGCCAGTGGTTGTGGGTTTAAGTCCCGTCTGAGTTGGAAGTCATTACAGCAAGTGTCTCATCACTAGAGTTGATATTTTATCCTTGCTTCAACTGTAAAACAGTCTTGCAGTGTTTAGCTTGTAAAAAATGACCACAGAAGCTAAAATATGACATTTATTATGATAACATTGTTGTTGTTGTTGTTGTTTTTAAAACCTTTTCTATCACCGTGGACAGCTTATTCAAGTGCCATCTGGCATGCATGTTCCTTTGTTGCTCATCAGTCATCACCAAAAATGATTTTCTTTTTCAATTCTTATGAATGTACTGATTGTATTGAATAAAATCCACATCTAGCATAACCAATTAATGCTGCAAAGTGCTCCAGTGGCGCAATTGGTCAGCGCGTGAAACTTATAATACAGTATCTGTTGAGCAATGCCAAGGTTGTGAGGTCAAGCCTCACCTTGAGTATCTTTGTACACTATTTTTTTTTTCCTTTTCTTATGTCATTAGTCATTGATTATAAACTGCTACCTTAATATTTAATATGATATTACAAAGGATGGAATAAAGAAAAAACACAAACATGATTGTGCATTTAAGTTGTCAGCACACATCTGCTTTGGTTCAAATGCAGTGCATATCTTCCTTCAATCAGCCAACAAAACAGCAATGGAAAAGATTAACATACTGTTGGCAAAGCAGTTGCATCAAATTGATTTTCTGCAATATAGCATGATAATCCATACTGACAGCTCTGGATAGTACCAGCACATTTCTTGCTGGACTTGGTAATGCAAAGAACACAGTAAACAGCTTCACTTTTTTTCAAAAATAAATAATTGACTATTAAAAACCTATCAGTCTTAAATAAGGACATCAGTAAGCACCACTGGCATAATGGATAAGGCACTGTTCTCCTAAGCCAGTGGTTGTGGGTTTAAGTCCCGTCTGAGTTGGAAGTCATTACAGCAAGTGTCTCATCACTAGAGTTGATATTTTATCCTTGCTTCAACTGTAAAACAGTCTTGCAGTGTTTAGCTTGTAAAAAATGACCACAGAAGCTAAAATATGACATTTATTATGATAACATTGTTGTTGTTGTTTTTTAAACCTTTTCTATCACCGTGGACAGCTTATTCAAGTGCCATCTGGCATGCATGTTCCTTTGTTGCTCATCATTCATCACCAAAAATGATTTTCTTTTTCAATTCTTATGAATGTACTGATTGTATTGAATAAAATCCACATCTAGCATAACCAATTAATGCTGCAAAGTGCTCCAGTGGCGCAATTGGTCAGCACGCAAAACTTATAAGACAGTATCTGTTGAGCAATGCCAAGGTTGTGAGGTCAAGCCTCACCTGGAGCATCTTTGTATACTATTTTTTTTTTCCTTTTCTTATGTCATTAGTCATTGATTATAAACTGCTACCTTAATATTTAATATGATATTACAAAGGATGGAAGAAAGAAAGAAAAAACACAAACATGATTGTGCATTTAAGTTGTCAGCACACATCTGCTTTGGTTCAAATGCACTGCATATCTTCCTTCAGTCAGCCAACAAAACAGCAATTTAAAAGATTAACATACTGTTGGTAAAGCAGTTGCATCAAATTGATTTTCTGCAATATAGCATGATAATCCATACTGACAGCTCTGGATAGTACCAGCACATTTCTTGCTGGACTTGGTAATGCAAAGAACACAGTAAACAGCTTCACTTTTTTTCAAAAATAAATAATTGACTATTAAAAACCTAACAGTCTTAAATAGGGACATCAGTGAGCACCACTGGCATAATGGATAAGGCACTGTTCTCCTAAGCCAGTGGTTGTGGGTTTAAGTCCCGTCTGAGTTGGAAGTCATTACAGCAAGTGTCTCATCAGTAGAGTTGATATTTTATCCTTGCTTCAACTGTAAAACAGTCTTGCAGTGTTTAGCTTGTAAAAAGTGACCACAGAAGCTAAAATATGACATTAATTATGATAACATTGTTGTTGTTGTTTTTTAAACCTTTTCTATCACCGTGGACAGCTTATTCAAGTGCCATCTGGCATGCATGTTCCTTTGTTGCTCATCATTCATCACCAAAAATGATTTTCTTTTTCAATTCTTATGACTGTACTGATTGTATTGAATAAAATCCACATCTAGCATAACCAATTAATGCTGCAAAGAGCTCCAGTGGCGCAATTGGTCAGCGCGCGGTGTTTATAAGACAGAATCTGTTGAGCAATGCAGAGGTTGTGAGTTCAAGCCTCACCTGGAGCATCTTTGTATACTGTTTTTTTTTCCTTTTCTTATGTCATTAGTCATTGATTATAAACTGCTTCCTTAATATTTAATATGATATTACAAAGGATGGAATAAAGAAAGAAAAAACACAAACATGATTGTGCATTTAAGTTGTCAGCACACATCTGCTTTGGTTCAAATGCACTGCATATCTTCCTTCAGTCAGCCAACAAAACAGCAATTTAAAAGATTAACATACTGTTGGTAAAGCAGTTGCATCAAATTGATTTTCTGCAATATAGCATGATAATCCATACTGACAGCTCTGGATAGTACCAGCACATTTCTTGCTGGACTTGGTAATGCAAAGAACACAGTAAACAGCTTCACTTTTTCCTCAAAAATAAATAATTGACTATTAAAAACCTATCAGTCTTAAATAAGGACATCAGTAAGCACCACTGGCATAATGGATAAGGCACTGTTCTCCTAAGCCAGTGCTTGTGGGTTTAAGTCCCGTCTGAGTTGGAAGTCATTACAGCAAGTGTCTCATCACTAGAGTTGATATTTTATCCTTGCTTCAACTGTAAAACAGTCTTGCAGTGTTTAGCTTGCAAAAAATGACCACAGAAGCTAAAATATGACATTAATTATGATAACATTGTTGTTGTTGTTTTTTAAACCTTTTCTATCACCGTGGACAGCTTATTCAAGTGCCATCTGGCATGCATGTTCCTTTGTTGCTCATCATTCATCACCAAAAATTATTTTCTTTTTCAATTCTTATGACTGTACTGATTGTATTGAATAAAATCCACATCTAGCAAAACCAACTAATGCTGCAAAGTGCTCCAGTGGTGCAATTGGTCAGCGCGCGGTACTTATAAGACAGTATATGTTGAGCAATGCCGAGGTTGTGAGTTCAAGCCTCACCTGGAGCATCTTTGTATACTGTTTTTTTTTTTCCTTGTCTTATGTCATTAGTCATTGATTATAAACTGCTTCCTTAATATTTAATATGATATTACAAAGGATGGAAGAAAGAAAGAAATAACACAAACATGATTGTGCATTTAAGTTGTCAGCACACATCTGCTTTGGTTCAAATGCACTGCATATCTTCCTTCAGTCAGCCAACAAAACAGCAATTTAAAAGATTAACATACTGTTGGTAAAGCAGTTGCATCAAATTGATTTTCTGCAATATAGCATGATAATCCATACTGACAGCTCTGGATAGTACCAGCACATTTCTTGCTGGACTTGGTAATGCAAAGAACACAGTAAACAGCTTCACTTTTTCCTCAAAAATAAATAATTGACTATTAAAAACCTGACAGTCTTAAATAAGAACATCAGTAAGCACCACTTGCATAATGGATAAGTCACTGCCCTCCTAAGCCAGGGGGTCCAAGTCCCCTATGGGGTGGAATTCATTACAGCAAGTATCTCATCACTAGAGTTGATATTTTATCCTTGCTTCAACTGTAAAACAGTCTTGCAGTGTTTAGCTTGCAAAAAATGACCACAGAAGCTAAAATATGACATTTATTATGATAACATTGTTGTTGTTTTTTTTAAACCTTTTCTATCACCGTGGACAGCTTATTCAAGTGCCATCTGGCATGCATGTTCCTTTGTTTCTCATCATTCATCTCCAAAAATGATTTTCTTTTTCAATTCTTATGACTGTACTGATTGTATCACATCTAGCATAACAAATCAATGCTGCAAAGTGCTCCAGCGGTGCAATTGGTCCGCGCATGGTACTTATAAGATAGTATCTGTAGAGCAATGCTGAGGTTTTGAGTTCAAGCCTCGCCTGGACCATGTTTGTCTACTGTTTTTTTTTCCTTTTCTTATGTCATTAGTCATTGATTATAAACTGCTACCTTAATATTTAATATGATATTACAAAGGATGGAAGAAAGAAAGAAAAAACACAAACATGATTGTGCATTTAAGTTGTCAGCACACATCTGCTTTGGTTCAAATGCACTGCATATCTTCCTTCAGTCAGCCAGCCAACAAAACAGCAAAGGAAAAGATTAACATACTGTTGGTAAAGCAGTTGCATCAAATTGATTTTCTGCAATATAGCATGATAATCCATACTGACAGCTCTGGATAGTACCAGCACATTTCTTGCTGGACTTGGTAATGCAAAGAACACAGTAAACAGCTTCACTTTTTCCTCAAAAATAAATAATTGACTATTAAAAACCTAACAGTCTTAAATAAGAACATCAGTAAGCACCACTGGCATAATGGATAAGTCACTGCCCTCCTAAGCCAGGGGGTCCAAGTCCCATTTGGGGTGGAAGTCATTACAGCAAGTGTCTCATCACTAGAGTTAATATTTTATCCTTGCTTCAACTGTGAAACAGTCTTGCAGTGTTTAGCTTGTAAAAAATGACCACAGAAGCTAAAAAATGACATTTATTATGATAGCATTGTTGTTGTTTTTTTATAAACCTTTTCTATCACCGTGGACAGCTTATTCAAGTGCCATCTGGCATGCACGTTCGTTTGTTGCTCATCATTCATCACCAAAAATGATTTTATTTTTCAATTCTTATGACTGTACTGATTGTATTGAATAAAATCCACATTTAGCATAACCAACTGTTTCTGCTAAGTGCTCCAGTGGCGCAATTGGTCAGCGCACGGTACTTATAAGACAGTATCTGTTGAGCAATTCCGAGGTTGTGAGTTCAAGCCTCACCTGGAGCAGCTTTGTATACTGTTTTTTTTTTCCCTTTTCTTATGTCATTTGTCATTGATTATAAACTGGTAGCCTTAATATTTAATATAATATTACAAAGGATGGAAGAAAGAAAGAAAAAACACAAACATGATTGTGCATTTAAGTTGTCAGCACACATCTGCTTTGGTTCAAATGCACTGCATATCTTCCTTCAGTCAGCCAACAAAACAGCAATGGAAAAGATTAACATACTGTTGGTAAAGCAGTTGCATCAAATTGATTTTCTGCAATAAGCATGATAATCCATACTGACAGCTCTTGTTAGTACCAGCACATTTCTTGCTGGACTTGGTAATGCAAAGAACACAGTAAACAGCTTAACTTTTTGCTCAAAAATAAATAATTGACTATTAAAAACCTTACAGTCTTAAATAAGAACATCAGTAAGCACCACTGGCATAATGGATAAGTCACTGCCCTCCTAAGCCAGGGGGTCCATGTCCCATATGGGGTGGAAGTCATTACAGCAAGTGTCTCATCACTAGAGTTGATATTTTATCCTTGCTTCAACTGTAAAACAGTCTTGCAGTGTTTAGCTTGCAAAAAATGACCACAGAAGCTAAAATATGACATTTATTATGATAACATTGTTGTTGTTGTTTTTTAAACCTTTTCTATCACCGTGGACAGCTTATTCAAGTGCCATCTGGCATGCATGTTCCTTTGTTGCTCATCATTCATCACCAAAAATTGTTTTCTTTTTCAATTCTTATGACTGTACTGATTGTATTGAATAAAATCCATGTCTAGCATAACCAGTTAATGCTGCAAAGTGCTCCAGTGGTGAAATTGGGCAGCACGCGGTTCCTATAAAACAGTATCTGTTGAGCAATGCCGAGGTTGTGAGTTCAAGCCTCACCTGGAGCATCTTTGTATACTGTTTTTTTTTCCTTTTCTTATGTCATTAGTCATTGATTATAAACTGCTACCTTAATATTTAATATGATATTACAAAGGATGGAAGAAAGAAAGAAAAAACACAAACATGATTGTGCATTTAAGTTGTCAGCACACATCTGCTTTGGTTCAAATGCACTGCATATCTTCCTTCAGTCAGCCAACAAAACAGCAATGGAAAAGATTAACATACTGTTGGTAAAGCAGTTGCATCAAATTGATTTTCTGCAATATAGCATGATAATCCATACTGACAGCTCTGGTTAGTACCAGCACATTTCTTGCTGGACTTGGTAATGCAAAGAACACAGTAAACAGCTTCAATTTTTTTCAAAAATAAATAATTGACTATTAAAAACCTATCAGTCTTAAATAAAGACATCAGTAAGCACCAATGGCATAATGGATAAGGCACTGTTCTCCTAAGCAAGTGGTTGTGGGTTTAAGTCCCGTCTGAGTTGGAAGTCATTACAGCAAGTGTCTCATCACTAGAGTTGATATTTTATCCTTGCTTCAACTGTAAAACAGTCTTGCAGTGTTTAGCTTGAAAAAAATGACCACAGAAGCTAAAATATGACATTAATTATGATAGCATTGTTGTTGTTTTTTTAAACCTTTTCTATCACAGTGGACAGCTTATTCAAGTGCCATCTGACATGCATGTTCATTTGTTGCTCATAATTCATCACCAAAAATGATTTTCTTTTTCAATTCTTATGACTGTACTGATTGTATTGAATAAAATCCACATCTAGCATAACCAACTAATGCTGCAAAGTGCTAAAGTGGCGCAATTGGTCAGCGCGCGGTACTTATAAGACAGTATCTGTTGAGCAATGCCGAGGTTGTGAGTTCAAGAATCAGCTGGAGCAGCTTTGTATACTGTTTTTTTTTTCTTTTCTTATGTCATTAGTCATTGATTACCTGCTACCTTAATATTTAATGTGATATTACAAAGGATGGAAGTAAGAAAGAAAAAACACAAACATGATTGCGCATTTAAGTTGTCAGCACACATCTGCTTTGGTTCAAATGCACTGCATATCTTCCTTCAGTCAGCCAACAAAACAGCAATGGAAAAGATTAACATACTGTTGGTAAAGCAGTTGCATCAAATTGATTTTCTGCAATATAGCATGATAATCCATACTGACAGCTCTGGTTAGTACCAGCACATTTCTTGCTGGACTTGGTAATGCAAAGAACACAGTAAACAGCTTAACTTTTTTTCAAAAATAAATAATTGTCTATTAAAAACCTATCAGTCTTCAAAAAGGACATCAGTAAGCACCACTGGCATAATGGATAAGTCACTGCCCTCCTAAGCCAGGGGGTCCAATTCCCATATGGGGTGGAATTAATTACAGCAAGTGTCTCATCACTAGAGTTGATATTTTAGCCTTGCTTCAACTGTAAAACAGTCTTGCAGTGTTTAGCTTGCAAAAAATGACCACAGAAGCTAAAATATGACATTTATTATGATAACATTGTTGTTGTTTTTTTTAAACCTTATCTATCACCGTGGACAGCTTATTCAAGTACCATCTGACATGCATGTTCATTTGTTGCTCATAATTCATCACCAAAAATGATTTTCTTTTTCAATTCTTATGACTGTACTGATTGTATTGAATAAAATCCACATCTAGCATAACCAACGAATGCTGCAAAGTGCTCCAGTGGTGCAATTGGTCAGCACGCGGTACTTATAAGACAGTATCTGTTGAGCAATGCTGAGGTTGAGAGTTCAAGCCTCACCTGGAGCATCTTTGTATACTGTTTTTTTTCCTTGACATTAGTCATTGATTATAAACTGCTACCTTAATATTTAATATGATATTACAAAGGATGGAAGAAAGAAAGAAAAAACACAAACATGACTGTGCATTTAAGTTGTCAGCACACATCTGCTTTGGTTCAAATGCACTGCATATCTTCCTTCAGTCAGCCAACAAAACAGCAATGGAAAAGATTAACATACTGTTGGTAAAGCAGTTGCATCAAATTGATTTTCTGCAATATAGCATGATAATCCATACTGACAGCTCTGGATAGTACCAGCACATTTCTTGCTGGACTTGGTAATGCAAAGAACACAGTAAACAGCTTCAATTTTTTTCAAAAATAAATAATTGACTATTAAAAACCTAACTGTCCTAAATAAGAACATCAGTAAGCACCACTGGCATAATGGGTAAGGCACTGTTCTCCTAAGCCTGTGGTTGTGGGTTTAAGTCCCGTCTGAGTTGGAAGTCATTACAGCAAGTGTCTCATCACTAGAGTTGATATTTTATCCTTGCTTCAACTGTAAAACAGTCTTGCAGTGTTTAGCTTGTAAAAAATTACCACAGAAGCTAAAATATGACATTAATTATGATAACATTGTTGTTGTTGTTTTTTAAACCTTTTCTATCACCGTGGACAGCTTATTCAAGTGCCATCTGGCATGCATGTTACTTTGTTGCTCATCATTCATCACCAAAAATGATTTTCTTTTTCAATTCTTATGACTGTACTGATTGTATTGAATAAAATCCACATCTAGCATAACCAATTAATGCCGCAAAGCGCTCCAGTGGCGCAATTGGTCAGCGCGCGGTACTTATAAGACAGTATCTGTTGAGCAATGCCGAGGTTGTGAGTTCAAGCCTCACATGGAGTTTTTTTGTATACTGTTTTTTTTTCCTTTTCTTATGTCATTAGTCATTGATTATAAACTGCTACCTTAATATTTAATATGATATTACAAAGGATGGAAGAAAGAAAGAAAACACACAAACATGATTGTGCATTTAAGTTGTCAGCACACATCTGCTTTGGTTCAAATGCACTGCATATCTTCCTTCAGTCAGCCAACAAAACAGCAATGGAAAAGATTAACATACTGTTGGTAAAGCAGTTGCATCAAATTGATCTTCTGCAATATAGCATGATAATCCATACTGACAGCTCTGGTTAGTACCAGCACATTTCTTGCTGGACTTGTTAATGCAAAGAACACAGTAAACAGCTTCACTTTTTTTCAAAAATAAATAATTGACTATTAAAAACCTATCAGTCTTAAATAAGGACATCAGTAAGCACCACTGCCATAATGGATAAGGCACTGTTCTCCTAAGCCAGTGGTTGTGGGTTTAAGTCCCGTCTGAGTTGGAAGTCATTACAGCAAGTGCCTCATCACTAGAGTTGATATTTTATCCTTGCTTCAACTGTAAAACAGTCTTGCAGTGTTTAGCTTGTAAAAAATGACCACAGAAGCTAAAATATGACAAAAATAACATTGTTGTTGTTTTTTTTTAAACCTTTTCTATCACCGTGGGCAGCTTATTCAAGTGCCATCTGGCATGCATGTTCCTTTGTTGCTCATCATTCATCACCAAAAATGATTTTCTTTTTCAATTCTTATGACTGTACTGATTGTATTGAATAAAATCCACATCTAGCATAACAAATTAATGCTACAAAGTGCTCCAGTGGCGCAATTGGTCTGCGCGCGGTACTTATAAGACAGTATCTGTTGAGCAATGCCAAGGTTTTGAGTTCAAGCCTCACCTGGAGCATCTTTGTATACTGTTTTTTTTCCTTGTCATTAGTCATTGATTATAAACTGCTACCTTAATATTTAATATGATATTACAAAGGATGGAAGAAAGAAAGAAAGCACACAAACATGATTGTGCATTTAAGTTGTCAGCACACATCTGCTTTGGTTCAAATGCACTGCATATCTTCCTTCAGTCAGCCAACAAAACAGCAATGGAAAAGATTAACATACTGTTGGTAAAGCAGTTGCATCAAATTGATTTTCTGCAATATAGCATGATAATCCATACTGACAGCTATGGTTAGTACCAGCACATTTCTTGCTGGACTTGGTAATGCAAAGAACACAGTAAACAGCTTCACTTTTTTTCAAAAATAAATAATTGACTATTAAAAACCTATCAGTCTTCAATAAGGACATCAGTAAGCACCACTGGCATAATGGATAAGTCACTGCCCTCCTAAGCCAGGTGGTCCAAGTCCCATATGGGGTGGAAGTCATTACAGCAAGTGTCTCATCACTAGAGTTGATATATTAGCCTTGCTTCAACTGTAAAACAGTCTTGCAGTGTTTAGCTTGCAAAAAATGACCACAGAAGCTAAAATATGACATTTATTATGATAACATTGTTGTTGTTTTTTTAAAACCTTTTCTATCACAGTGGACAGCTTATTCAAGTACCATCTGACATGCATGTTCATTTGTTGCTCATAATTCATCACCAAAAATGATTTTCTTTTTCAATTCTTATGACTGTACTGATTGTATTGAATAAAATCCACATCTAGCATAACCAATGAATGCTGCAAAGTGCTCCAGTGGTGCAATTGGTCAGCACGCGGTACTTATTAGACAGTATCTGTTGAGCAATGCTGAGGTTGAGAGTTCAAGCCTCACCTGGAGCATCTTTGTATACTGTTTTTTTTCCTTGACATTAGTCATTGATTATAAACTGCTACCTTAATATTTAATATGATATTACAAAGGATGGAAGAAAGAAAGAAAAAACACAAACATGATTGTGCATTTAAGTTGTCAGCACACATCTGCTTTGGTTCAAATGCACTGCATATCTTCCTTCAGTCAGCCAACAAAACAGCAATGGAAAAGATTAACATACTGTTGGTAAAGCAGTTGCATCAAATTGATTTTCTGCAATATAGCATGATAATCCATACTGACAGCTCTGGATAGTACCAGCACATTTCTTGCTGGACTTGGTAATGCAAAGAACACAGTAAACAGCTTCAATTTTTTTCAAAAATAAATAATTGACTATTAAAAACCTAACTGTCCTAAATAAGAACATCAGTAAGCACCACTGGCATAATGGGTAAGGCACTGTTCTCCTAAGCCAGTGGTTGTGGGTTTAAGTCCCGTCTGAGTTGGAAGTCATTACAGCAAGTGTCTCATCACTAGAGTTGATATTTTATCCTTGCTTCAACTGTAAAACAGTCTTGCAGCGTTTAGCTTGTAAAAAATTACCACAGAAGCTAAAATATGACATTAATTATGATAACATTGCTGTTGTTGTTGTTTTTTAAACCTTTCCTATCACCGTGGACAGCTTATTCAAGTGCCATCTGGCATGCATGTTCCTTTGTTGCTCATCATTCATCACCAAAAATAATTTTCTTTTTCAATTCTTATGACTGTACTGATTGTATTGAATAAAATCCACATCTAGCATAACCAATTAATGCTGCAAAGTGCTCCAGTGGTGCAATTGGTCAGCGCGTGGTACTTATAAGACAGTATCTGTTGAGCAATGCTGAGGTTGTGAGTTCAAGCCTCACCTGGAGCATCTTTGTATACTGATTTTTTTCCTTTTCTTATGTCATTAGTCATTGATTATAAACTGCTACCTTAATAAATAATATGATATTACAAAGGATGGAAGAAAGAAAGAAAAAACACAAACATGATTGTGCATTTAAGTTGTCAGCACACATCTGCTTTGGTTCAAATGCACTGCATATCTTCCTTCAGTCAGCCAACAAAACAGCAATGGAAAAGATTAACATACTGTTGGTAAAGCAGTTGCATCAAATTGATTTTCTGCAACATAGCATGATAATCCATACTGACAGCTCTGGTTAGTACCAAGACATTTCTTGCTGTACTTGGTAATGCAAAGAACACAGTAAACAGCTTCACTTTTTTTCAAAAATAAATAATTGACTATTAAAAACCTATCAGTCTTAAATAAGGACATCAGTAAGCACCACTGGCATAATGGATAAGGCACTGTTCTCCTAAGCCAGTGGTTGTGGGTTTAAGTCCCGTCTGAGTTGAAAGTCATTACAGCAAGTGCCTCATCACTAGAGTTGATATTTTATCCTTGCTTCAACTGTAAAACAGTATTGCAGTGTTTAGCTTGTAAAAAAATGACCACAGAAGCTAAAATATGACAAAAATAACATTGTTGTTGTTTTTTTTTAAACCTTTTCTATCACCGTGGGCAGCTTATTCAAGTGCCATCTGGCATGCATGTTCCTTTGTTGCTCATAATTCATCACAAAAAATGATTTTCTTTTTCAATTCTTATGACTGTACTGATTGTATTGAATAAAATCCACATCTAGCATAACCAATGAATGCTGCAAAGTGCTCCAGTGGTGCAATTGGTCAGCACGCGGTACTTATAAGACAGTATCTGTTGAGCAATGCTGAGGTTGTGAGTTCAAGCCTCACCTGGAGCATCTTTGTATACAGTTTTTTTCCCTTGACATTAGTCATTGATTATAAACTGCTACCTTAATATTTAATATGATATTACAAAGGATGGAAGAAAGAAAGAAAAATCACAAACATGATTGTGCATTTAAGTTGTCAGCACACATCTGCTTTGGTTCAAATGCACTGCATATCTTCCTTCAGTCAGCCAACAAAACAGCAATGGAAAAGATTAACATACTGTTGGTAAAGCAGTTGCATCAAATTGATTTTCTGCAATATAGCATGATAATCCATACTGACAGCTCTGGATAGTACCAGCACATTTCTTGCTGGACTTGGTAATGCAAAGAACACAGTTAACAGCTTAAATTTTTTTCAAAAATAAATAATTGACTATTAAAAACCTAACTGTCCTAAATAAGAACATCAGTAAGCACCACTGGCATAATGGGTAAGGCACTGTTCTCCTAAGCCAGTGGTTGTTGGTTTAAGTCCCGTCTGAGTTGGAAGTCATTACAGCAAGTGTCTCATCACTAGAGTTGATATTTTATCCTTGCTTCAACTGTAAAACAGTCTTGCAGCGTTTAGCTTGTAAAAAATTACCACAGAAGCTAAAATATGACATTAGTTATGATAACATTGTTGTTGTTGTTGTTTTTTAAACCTTTTCTATCACCGTGGACAGCTTATTCAAGTGCCATCTGGCATGCATGTTCCTTTGTTGCTCATCATTCATCACCAAAAATGATTTTCTTTTTCAATTCTTATGACTATACTGATTGTATTGAATAAAATCCACATCTAGCATAACCAATTAATGCTGAGAAGCGCTCCAGTGGCACAATTAGTCAGCGTACGGTACTTATAAGACAGTATCTGTTGAGCAATGCCGAGGTTGTGAGTTCAAGCCTCACATGGAGCATTTTTGTATACTGTTTTTTTTTCCTTTTCTTATGTCATTAGTCATTGATTATAAACTGCTACCTTAATATTTAATATGATATTACAAAGGATGGAAGAAAGAAAGAAAAAACACAAACATGATTGTGCATTTAAGTTGTCAGCACACATCTGCTTTGGTTCAAATGTACTGCATATCTTCCTTCAGTCAGCCAACAAAACAACAATGGAAAAGATTAACATACTGTTGGTAAAGCAGTTGCATCAAATTGATTTTCTGCAATATAGCATGATAATCCATACTGACAGCTCTGGTTAGTACCAGCACATTTCTTGCTGGACTTGGTAATGCAAAGAACACAGTAAACAGCTTCACTTTTTTTCAAAAATAAATAATTGACTATTAAAAACCTATCAGTCTTAAATAAGGACATCAGTAAGCACAACTGGCATAATGGATAAGGCACTGTTCTCCTAAGCCAGTGGTTGTGGGTTTAAGTCCCGTCTGAGTTGGAAGTCATTACAGCAAGTGCCTCATCACTAGAGTTGATATTTTATCCTTGCTTCAACTGTAAAACAGTCTTGCAGTGTTTAGCTTGTAAAAAATGACCACAGAAGCTAAAATATGACAAAAATAACATTGTTGTTGTTTTTTTTTAAACCTTTTCTATCATCGTGGGCAGATTATTCAAGTGCCATCTGGCATGCATGTTCCTTTGTTGCTCATCATTCATCACCAAAAATGATTTTCTTTTTCAATTCTTATGACTGTACTGATTGTATTGAATAAAATCCACATCTAGCATAACAAATTAAAACTACAAAGTGCTCCAGTGGCGCAATTGGTCTGCGCGCGGTACTTATAAGACAGTATCTGTTGAGCAATGCCGAGGTTTTGAGTTCAAGCCTCACCTGGAACATCTTTGTATACTGTTTTTTTTCCTAGTCATTGATTATAAACTGCTACCTTAATATTTAATATGATATTACAAAGGATGGAAGAAAGAAAGAAAAAACACAAACATGATTGTGCATTTAAGTTGTCAGCACACATCTGCTTTGGTTCAAATGCACTGCATATCTTCCTTCAGTCAGCCAACAAAACAGCAATGGAAAAGATTAACATACTGTTGGTAAAGCAGTTGCATCAAATTGATTTTCTGCAATATAGCATGATAATCCATACTGACAGCTCTGGATAGTACCAGCACATTTCTTGCAGGACTTGGTAATGCAAAGAACACAGTAAACAGCTTCAATTTTTTTCAAACATAAATAATTGACTATTAAAAACCTATCAGTCTTAAATAAAGACATCAGTAAGCACCACTGGCATAATGGGTAAGGCACTGTTCTCCTAAGCCAGTGATTGTGGGTTTAAGTCCCGTCTGAGTTGGAAGTTATTTACAGCAAGTGTCTCATCACTAGAGTTGATATTTTATTCTTGCTTCAACTGTAAAACAGTCTTGCAGTGTTTAGCTTGTAAAAAATGACCACAGAAGCTAAAATATGACATTAATTATGATAACATTGTTGTTGTTGTTTTTAAACCTTTTCTATCACCGTGGACAGCTTATTCAAGTGCCATCTAGCATGCATGTTCCTTTGTTGCTCATCATTCATCACCAAAAATGATTTTCTTTTTCAATTCTTATGACTGTACTGATTGTATTGAATAAAATCCACATCTAGCATAACCAATAAATGCTGCAAAGTGCTCCAGTGGCGCAATTGGTCAGCACGCGGTACTTATAAGACAGTATCTGTTGAGCAATGCTGAGGTTGTGAGTTCAAGCCTCACCTGGAGCAACTTTGTACACTGTTTTTTTTCCTTTTCTTATGTCATTAGTCATTGATTATAAACTGCTACCTTAATATTTAATATGATATTACAAAGGATGGAAGAAAGAAAGAAAAATCACAAACATGATTGTGCATTTAAGTTGTCAGCACACATCTGCTTTGGTTCAAATGCACTGCATATCTTCCTTCAGTCAGCCAACAAAACAGCAATGGAAAAGATTAACATACTGTTGGTAAAGCAGTTGCATCAAATTGATTTTCTGCAATATAGCATGATAATCCATACTGACAGCTCTGGATAGTACCAGCACATTTCTTGCTGGACTTGGTAATGCAAAGAACACAGTTAACAGCTTCAATTTTTTTCAAAAATAAATAATTGACTATTAAAAACCTAACTGTCCTAAATAAGAACATCAGTAAGCACCACTGGCATAATGGGTAAGGCACTGTTCTCCTAAGCCAGTGGTTGTTGGTTTAAGTCCCGTCTGAGTTGGAAGTCATTACAGCAAGTGTCTCATCACTAGAGTTGATATTTTATCCTTGCTTCAACTGTAAAACAGTCTTGCAGCGTTTAGCTTGTATAAAATGACCACAGAAGCTAAAATATGACATTAATTATGATAACATTGTTGTTGTTGTTTTTTAAACCTTTTCTATCACCGTGGACAGCTTATTCAAGTGCCATCTGGCATGCATGTTCCTTTGTTGCTCATCATTCATCACCAAAAATGATTTTCTTTTTCAATTCTTATGACTGTACTGATTGTATTGAATAAAATCCACATCTAGCATAACCAATTAATGCTGAAAAGCGCTCCAGTGGCGCAATTAGTCAGCGCACGGTACTTATAAGACAGAATCTGTTGAGCAATGCTGAGGTTGTGAGTTCAAGCCTCACATGGAGCATTTTTGTATACTGTTTTTTTTTCCTTTTCTTATGTCATTAGTCATTGATTATAAACTGCTACCTTAATATTTAATATGATATTACAAAGGATGGAAGAAAGAAAGAAAAAACACAAACATGATTGTGCATTTAAGT
Organism: Pseudophryne corroboree; assembly: GCF_028390025.1. Classification (NCBI taxonomy): domain Eukaryota; kingdom Metazoa; phylum Chordata; class Amphibia; order Anura; family Myobatrachidae; genus Pseudophryne; species Pseudophryne corroboree. The sequence goes on from NW_026968650.1 coordinate 56,973, forward strand.
TGTCAGCACACATCTGCTTTGGTTCAAATGCACTGCATATCTTCCTTCAGTCAGCCAACAAAACAGCAATGGAAAAGATTAACATACTGTTGGTAAAGCAGTTGCATCAAATTGATTTTCTGCAATATAGCATGATAATCCATACTGACAGCTCTGGTTAGTACCAGCACATTTCTTGCTGGACTTGGTAATGCAAAGAACACAGTAAACAGCTTCACTTTTTTTCAAAAATAAATAATTGACTATTAAAAACCTATCAGTCTTAAATAAGGACATCAGTAAGCACAACTGGCATAATGGATAAGGCACTGTTCTCCTAAGCCAGTGGTTGTGGGTTTAAGTCCCGTCTGAGTTGGAAGTCATTACAGCAAGTGCCTCATCACTAGAGTTGATATTTTATCCTTGCTTCAACTGTAAAACAGTCTTGCAGTGTTTAGCTTGTAAAAAATGACCACAGAAGCTAAAATATGACAAAAATAACATTGTTGTTGTTTTTTTTTAAACCTTTTCTATCATCGTGGGCAGATTATTCAAGTGCCATCTGGCATGCATGTTCCTTTGTTGCTCATCATTCATCACCAAAAATGATTTTCTTTTTCAATTCTTATGACTGTACTGATTGTATTGAATAAAATCCACATCTAGCATAACAAATTAAAACTACAAAGTGCTCCAGTGGCGCAATTGGTCTGCGCGCGGTACTTATAAGACAGTATCTGTTGAGCAATGCCGAGGTTTTGAGTTCAAGCCTCACCTGGAACATCTTTAAATACTGTTTTTTTCCCTTGTCATTAGTCATTGATTATAAACTGCTACCTTAATATTTAATATGATATTACAAAGGATGGAAGAAAGAAAGAAAAAACACAAACATGATTGTGCATTTAATTTGTCAGCACACATCTGCTTTGGTTCAAATGCACTGCATATCTTCCTTCAGTCAGCCAACAAAACAGCAATGGAAAAGATTAACATACTGTTGGTAAAGCAGTTGCATCAAATTGATTTTCTGCAATATAGCATGATAATCCATACTGAGAGCTCTGGATAGTACCAGCACATTTCTTTCAGGACTTGGTAATGCAAAGAACACAGTAAACAGCTTCACTTTTTTTCAAAAATAAATAATTGACTATTAAAAACCTATCAGTCTTAAATAAGGACATCAGTAAGCACAACTGGCATAATGGATAAGGCACTGTTCTCCTAAGCCAGTGGTTGTGGGTTTAAGTCCCGTCTGAGTTGGAAGTCATTACAGCAAGTGCCTCATCACTAGAGTTGATATTTTATCCTTGCTTCAACTGTAAAACAGTCTTGCAGTGTTTAGCTTGTAAAAAATGACCACAGAAGCTAAAATATGACATTAATTATTATAACATTGTTGTTGTTGTTTTTTAAACCTTTTCTATCACCGTGGACAGCTTATTCAAGTGCCATCTGGCATGCATGTTCCTTTGTTGCTCATCATTCATCACCAAAAATTATTTTCTTTTTCAATTCTTATGACTGTACTGATTGTATTGAATAAAATCCACATCTAGCATAACCAATTAATGCTGCAAAGTGCTCCAGTGGCGCAATTGGTCAGCGCGTGGTACTTATAAGACAGTATCTGTTGAGCAATGCTGAGGTTGTGAGTTCAAGCCTCACCTGGAGCATCTTTGTATACTGATTTTTTTCCTTTTCTTATGTCATTAGTCATTGATTATAAACTGCTACCTTAATAAATAATATGATATTACAAAGGATGGAAGAAAGAAAGAAAAAACACAAACATGATTGTGCATTTAAGTTGTCAGCACACATCTGCTTTGGTTCAAATGCACTGCATATCTTCCTTCAGTCAGCCAACAAAACAGCAATGGAAAAGATTAACATACTGTTGGTAAAGCAGTTGCATCAAATTGATTTTCTGCAACATAGCATGATAATCCATACTGACAGCTCTGGTTAGTACCAAGACATTTCTTGCTGTACTTGGTAATGCAAAGAACACAGTAAACAGCTTCACTTTTTTTCAAAAATAAATAATTGACTATTAAAAACCTATCAGTCTTAAATAAGGACATCAGTAAGCACCACTGGCATAATGGATAAGGCACTGTTCTCCTAAGCCAGTGGTTGTGGGTTTAAGTCCCGTCTGAGTTGAAAGTCATTACAGCAAGTGCCTCATCACTAGAGTTGATATTTTATCCTTGCTTCAACTGTAAAACAGTATTGCAGTGTTTAGCTTGTAAAAAATGACCACAGAAGCTAAAATATGACAAAAATAACATTGTTGTTGTTTTTTTTAAACCTTTTCTATCACCGTGGGCAGCTTATTCAAGTGCCATCTGGCATGCATGTTCCTTTGTTGATCATCATTCATCACCAAAAATGATTTTCTTTTTCAATTCTTATGACTGTACTGATTGTATTGAATAAAATCCACATCTAGCATAACAAATTAATGCTACAAAGTGCTCCAGTGGCGCAATTGGTCTGCGCGTGGTTCTTATAAGACAGTATCTGTTGAGCAATGCCGAGGTTTTGAGTTCAAGCCTCACCTGGAGCATCTTTGTATACTGTTTTTTTTCCTTGTCATTAGTCATTGATTATAAACTGCTACCTTGATATTTAATATGATATTACAAAGGATAGAAGAAAGAAAGAAAAAACACAAACATGATTGTGCATTTAAGTTGTCAGCACACATCTGCTTTGGTTCAAATGCACTGCTTAGTCAACCAACAAAACAGCAATGGAAAAGATTAACATACTGTTGGTAAAGCAGTTGCATCAAATTGATTTTCTGCAATATAGCATAATAATCCATACTGACAGCTCTGGATAGTACCAGCACATTTCTTGCTGGACTTGGTAATGCAAAGAACACAGTAAACAGCTTCACTTTTTTTCAAAAATAAATAATTGACTATTAAAAACCTATCAGTCTTCAATAAGGACATCAGTAAGCACCACTGGCATAATGGATAAGTCACTGCCCTCCTAAGCCAGGGGGTCCAAGTCCCATATGGGGTGGAAGTCATTACAGCAAGTGTCTCATCACTAGAGTTGATATTTTAGTCTTGCTTCAACTGTAAAACAGTCTTGCAGTGTTTAGCTTGTAAAAAATGACCACAGAAGCTAAAATATGACATTAATTATGATAACATTGATGTTGTTGTTTTTTAAACCTTTTCTATCACCGTGGACAGCTTATTCAAGTGCCATCTGGCATGCATGTTCCTTTGTTGCTCATCATTCATCACCAAAAATGATTTTCTTTTTCAATTCTTATGACTGTTCTGATTGTATTGAATAAAATCCACATCTAGCATAACCAATTAATGCTGCAAAGTGCTCCAGTGGCGCAATTGGTCAGCGCGCAGTACTTATAAGCCAGTATCTGTTGAGCAATGCTGAGGTTGTGAGTTCAAGCCTCACCTGCAGCATCTTTGTATATTGTTTTTTTTCCTTTTCTTATGTCATTAGTCATTGATTATAAACTGCTACCTTAATATTTAATATGATATTACAAAGGATAGAAGAAAGAAAGAAAAAACACAAACATGATTGTGCTTTTAAGTTGTCAGCACACATCTGCTTTGGTTCAAATGCACTGCTTAGTCAACCAACAAAACAGCAATGGAAAAGATTAACATACTGTTGGTAAAGCAGTTGCATCAAATTGATTTTCTGCAATATAGCATGATAATCCATACTGACAGCTCTGGTTAGTACCAGCACATTTCTTGCTGGACTTGGTAATGCAAAGAACACAGTAAACAGCTTCACTTCTTTTCAAAAATAAATAATTGACTATTAAAAACCTATCAGTCTTCAATAAGGACATCAGTAAGCACCACTGGCATAATGGATAAGTCACTGCCCTCCTAAGCCAGGGGGTCCAAGTCCCATATGGGGTGGAAGTCATTACAGCAAGTGTCTCATCACTAGAGTTGATATTTTAGCCTTGCTTCAACTGTAAAACAGTCTTGCAGTGTTTAGCTTGTAAAAAATGACCACAGAAGCTAAAATATGACATTTATTATGATAACATTGTTGTTGTTTTTTTTAAACCTTTTCTATCATCGTGGACAGCTTATTCAAGTACCATCTGACATGCATGTTCATTTGTTGCTCATAATTCATCACAAAAAATGATTTTCTTTTTCAATTCTTATGACTGTACTGATTGTATTGAATAAAATCCACATCTAGCATAACCAATGAATGCTGCAAAGTGCTCCAGTGGTGCAATTGGTCAGCACGCGGTACTTATAAGACAGTATCTGTTGAGCAATGCTGAGGTTGTGAGTTCAAGCCTCACCTGGAGCATCTTTGTATACAGTTTTTTTCCCTTGACATTAGTCATTGATTATAAACTGCTACCTTAATATTTAATATGATATTACAAAGGATGGAAGAAAGAAAGAAAAATCACAAACATGATTGTGCATTTAAGTTGTCAGCACACATCTGCTTTGGTTCAAATGCACTGCATATCTTCCTTCAGTCAGCCAACAAAACAGCAATGGAAAAGATTAACATACTGTTGGTAAAGCAGTTGCATCAAATTGATTTTCTGCAATATAGCATGATAATCCATACTGACAGCTCTGGATAGTACCAGCACATTTCTTGCTGGACTTGGTAATGCAAAGAACACAGTTAACAGCTTCAATTTTTTTCAAAAATAAATAATTGACTATTAAAAACCTAACTGTCCTAAATAAGAACATCAGTAAGCACCACTGGCATAATGGGTAAGGCACTGTTCTCCTAAGCCAGTGGTTGTTGGTTTAAGTCCCGTCTGAGTTGGAAGTCATTACAGCAAGTGTCTCATCACTAGAGTTGATATTTTATCCTTGCTTCAACTGTAAAACAGTCTTGCAGCGTTTAGCTTGTAAAAAATTACCACAGAAGCTAAAATATGACATTAGTTATGATAACATTGTTGTTGTTGTTGTTTTTTAAACCTTTTCTATCACCGTGGACAGCTTATTCAAGTGCCATCTGGCATGCATGTTCCTTTGTTGCTCATCATTCATCACCAAAAATGATTTTCTTTTTCAATTCTTATGACTATACTGATTGTATTGAATAAAATCCACATCTAGCATAACCAATTAATGCTGAAAAGCGCTCCAGTGGCACAATTAGTCAGCGTACGGTACTTATAAGACAGTATCTGTTGAGCAATGCCGAGGTTGTGAGTTCAAGCCTCACATGGAGCATTTTTGTATACTGTTTTTTTTTCCTTTTCTTATGTCATTAGTCATTGATTATAAACTGCTACCTTAATATTTAATATGATATTACAAAGGATGGAAGAAAGAAAGAAAAAACACAAACATGATTGTGCATTTAAGTTGTCAGCACACATCTGCTTTGGTTCAAATGCACTGCATATCTTCCTTCAGTCAGCCAACAAAACAACAATGGAAAAGATTAACATACTGTTGGTAAAGCAGTTGCATCAAATTGATTTTCTGCAATATAGCATGATAATCCATACTGACAGCTCTGGTTAGTACCAGCACATTTCTTGCTGGACTTGGTAATGCAAAGAACACAGTAAACAGCTTCACTTTTTTTCAAAAATAAATAATTGACTATTAAAAACCTATCAGTCTTAAATAAGGACATCAGTAAGCACAACTGGCATAATGGATAAGGCACTGTTCTCCTAAGCCAGTGGTTGTGGGTTTAAGTCCCGTCTGAGTTGGAAGTCATTACAGCAAGTGCCTCATCACTAGAGTTGATATTTTATCCTTGCTTCAACTGTAAAACAGTCTTGCAGTGTTTAGCTTGTAAAAAATGACCACAGAAGCTAAAATATGACAAAAATAACATTGTTGTTGTTTTTTTTTAAACCTTTTCTATCATCGTGGGCAGATTATTCAAGTGCCATCTGGCATGCATGTTCCTTTGTTGCTCATCATTCATCACCAAAAATGATTTTCTTTTTCAATTCTTATGACTGTACTGATTGTATTGAATAAAATCCACATCTAGCATAACAAATTAAAACTACAAAGTGCTCCAGTGGCGCAATTGGTCTGCGCGCGGTAATTATAAGACAGTATCTGTTGAGCAATGCCGAGGTTTTGAGTTCAAGCCTCACCTGGAACATCTTTGTATACTGTTTTTTTTCCTTGTCATTAGTCATTGATTATAAACTGCTACCTTAATATTTAATATGATATTACAAAGGATGGAAGAAAGAAAGAAAAAACACAAACATGATTGTGCATTTAAGTTGTCAGCACACATCTGCTTTGGTTCAAATGCACTGCATATCTTCCTTCAGTCAGCCAACAAAACAGCAATGGAAAAGATTAACATACTGTTGCTAAAGCAGTTGCATCAAATTGATTTTCTGCAATATAGCATGATAATCCATACTGACAGCTCTGGATAGTACCAGCACATTTCTTGCAGGACTTGGTAATGCAAAGAACACAGTAAACAGCTTCAATTTTTTTCAAACATAAATAATTGACTATTAAAAACCTATCAGTCTTAAATAAAGACATCAGTAAGCACCACTGGCATAATGGGTAAGGCACTGTTCTCCTAAGCCAGTGATTGTGGGTTTAAGTCCCGTCTGAGTTGGAAGTTATTTACAGCAAGTGTCTCATCACTAGAGTTGATATTTTATCCTTGCTTCAACTGTAAAACAGTCTTGCAGTGTTTAGCTTGTAAAAAATGACCACAGAAGCTAAAATATGACATTAATTATGATAACATTGTTGTTGTTGTTTTTAAACCTTTTCTATCACCGTGGACAGCTTATTCAAGTGCCATCTAGCATGCATGTTCCTTTGTTGCTCATCATTCATCACCAAAAATGATTTTCTTTTTCAATTCTTATGACTGTACTGATTGTATTGAATAAAATCCACATCTAGCATAACCAATAAATGCTGCAAAGTGCTCCAGTGGCGCAATTGGTCAGCGCGCGGTACTTATAAGACAGTATCTGTTGAGCAATGCTGAGGTTGTGAGTTCAAGCCTCACCTGGAGCATCTTTGTACACTGTTTTTTTTCCTTTTCTTATGTCATTAGTCATTGATTATAAACTGCTACCTTAATATTTAATATGATATTACAAAGGATGGAAGAAAGAAAGAAAAATCACAAACATGATTGTGCATTTAAGTTGTCAGCACACATCTGCTTTGGTTCAAATGCACTGCATATCTTCCTTCAGTCAGCCAACAAAACAGCAATGGAAAAGATTAACATACTGTTGGTAAAGCAGTTGCATCAAATTGATTTTCTGCAATATAGCATGATAATCCATACTGACAGCTCTGGATAGTACCAGCACATTTCTTGCTGGACTTGGTAATGCAAAGAACACAGTTAACAGCTTCAATTTTTTTCAAAAATAAATAATTGACTATTAAAAACCTAACTGTCCTAAATAAGAACATCAGTAAGCACCACTGGCATAATGGGTAAGGCACTGTTCTCCTAAGCCAGTGGTTGTTGGTTTAAGTCCCGTCTGAGTTGGAAGTCATTACAGCAAGTGTCTCATCACTAGAGTTGATATTTTATCCTTGCTTCAACTGTAAAACAGTCTTGCAGCGTTTAGCTTGTAAAAAATGACCACAGAAGCTAAAATATGACATTAATTATGATAACATTGTTGTTGTTGTTGTTTTTTAAACCTTTTCTATCACCGTGGACAGCTTATTCAAGTGCCATCTGGCATGCATGTTCCTTTGTTGCTCATCATTCATCACCAAAAATGATTTTCTTTTTCAATTCTTATGACTGTACTGATTGTATTGAATAAAATCCACATCTAGCATAACCAATTAATGCTGAAAAGCGCTCCAGTGGCGCAATTAGTCAGCGCACGGTACTTATAAGACAGAATCTGTTGAGCAATGCCGAGGTTGTGAGTTCAAGCCTCACATGGAGCATTTTTGTATACTGTTTTTTTTTCCTTTTCTTATGTCATTAGTCATTGATTATAAACTGCTACCTTAATATTTAATATGATATTACAAAGGATGGAAGAAAGAAAGAAAAAACACAAACATGATTGTGCATTTAAGTTGTCAGCACACATCTGCTTTGGTTCAAATGCACTGCATATCTTCCTTCAGTCAGCCAACAAAACAGCAATGGAAAAGATTAACATACTGTTGGTAAAGCAGTTGCATTAAATTGATTTTCTGCAATATAGCATGATAATCCATACTGACAGCTCTGGTTAGTACCAGCACATTTCTTGCTGGACTTGGTAATGCAAAGAACACAGTAAACAGCTTCACTTTTTTTCAAAAATAAATAATTGACTATTAAAAACCTATCAGTCTTAAATAAGGACATCAGTAAGCACCACTGCCATAATGGATAAGGCACTGTTCTCCTAAGCCAGTGGTTGTGGGTTTAAGTCCCGTCTGAGTTGGAAGTCATTACAGCAAGTGCCTCATCACTAGAGTTGATATTTTATCCTTGCTTCAACTGTAAAACAGTCTTGCAGTGTTTAGCTTGTAAAAAATGACCACAGAAGCTAAAATATGACAAAAATAACATTGTTGTTGTTTTTTTTTAAACCTTTTCTATCATCGTGGGCAGATTATTCAAGTGCCATCTGGCATGCATGTTCCTTTGTTGCTCATCATTCATCACCAAAAATGATTTTCTTTTTCAATTCTTATGACTGTACTGATTGTATTGAATAAAATCCACATCTAGCATAACAAATTAAAACTACAAAGTGCTCCAGTGGCGCAATTGGTCTGCGCGCGGTACTTATAAGACAGTATCTGTTGAGCAATGCCGAGGTTTTGAGTTCAAGCCTCACCTGGAACATCTTTGTATACTGTTTTTTTCCCTTGTCATTAGTCATTGATTATAAACTGCTACCTTAATATTTAATATGATATTACAAAGGATGGAAGAAAGAAAGAAAAAACACAAACATGATTGTGCATTTAATTTGTCAGCACACATCTGCTTTGGTTCAAATGCACTGCATATCTTCCTTCAGTCAGCCAACAAAACAGCAATGGAAAAGATTAACATACTGTTGGTAAAGCAGTTGCATCAAATTGATTTTCTGCAATATAGCATGATAATCCATACTGACAGCTCTGGATAGTACCAGCACATTTCTTGCAGGACTTGGTAATGCAAAGAACAAAGTAAACAGCTTCAATTTTTTTCAAACATAAATAATTGACTATTAAAAACCTATCAGTCTTAAATAAAGACATCAGTAAGCACCACTGGCATAATGGGTAAGGCACTGTTCTCCTAAGCCAGTGGTTGTTGGTTTAAGTCCCGTCTGAGTTGGAAGTCATTACAGCAAGTGTCTCATCACTAGAGTTGATATTTTATCCTTGCTTCAACTGTAAAACAGTCTTGCAGTGTTTAGCTTGTAAAAAATGACCACAGAAGCTAAAATATGACATTAATTATGATAACATTGTTGTTGTTGTTTTTTAAACCTTTTCTATCACCGTGGACAGCTTATTCAAGTGCCATCTGGCATGCATGTTCCTTTGTTGCTCATCATTCATCACCAAAAATGATTTTCTTTTTCAATTCTTATGACTGTACTGATTGTATTGAATAAAATCCACATCTAGCATAACCAATTAATGCTGAAAAGCGCTCCAGTGGCGCAATTAGTCAGCGCACGGTACTTATAAGACAGAATCTGTTGAGCAATGCCGAGGTTGTGAGTTCAAGCCTCACATGGAGCATTTTTGTATACTGTTTTTTTTTCCTTTTCTTATGTCATTAGTCATTGATTATAAACTGCTACCTTAATATTTAATATGATATTACAAAGGATGGAAGAAAGAAAGAAAAAACACAAACATGATTGTGCATTTAAGTTGTCAGCACACATCTGCTTTGGTTCAAATGCACTGCATATCTTCCTTCAGTCAGCCAACAAAACAGCAATGGAAAAGATTAACATACTGTTGGTAAAGCAGTTGCATTAAATTGATTTTCTGCAATATAGCATGATAATCCATACTGACAGCTCTGGTTAGTACCAGCACATTTCTTGCTGGACTTGGTAATGCAAAGAACACAGTAAACAGCTTCACTTTTTTTCAAAAATAAATAATTGACTATTAAAAACCTATCAGTCTTAAATAAGGACATCAGTAAGCACCACTGCCATAATGGATAAGGCACTGTTCTCCTAAGCCAGTGGTTGTGGGTTTAAGTCCCGTCTGAGTTGGAAGTCATTACAGCAAGTGCCTCATCACTAGAGTTGATATTTTATCCTTGCTTCAACTGTAAAACAGTCTTGCAGTGTTTAGCTTGTAAAAAATGACCACAGAAGCTAAAATATGACAAAAATAACATTGTTGTTGTTTTTTTTTAAACCTTTTCTATCATCGTGGGCAGATTATTCAAGTGCCATCTGGCATGCATGTTCCTTTGTTGCTCATCATTCATCACCAAAAATGATTTTCTTTTTCAATTCTTATGACTGTACTGATTGTATTGAATAAAATCCACATCTAGCATAACAAATTAAAACTACAAAGTGCTCCAGTGGCGCAATTGGTCTGCGCGCGGTACTTATAAGACAGTATCTGTTGAGCAATGCCGAGGTTTTGAGTTCAAGCCTCACCTGGAACATCTTTGTATACTGTTTTTTTCCCTTGTCATTAGTCATTGATTATAAACTGCTACCTTAATATTTAATATGATATTACAAAGGATGGAAGAAAGAAAGAAAAAACACAAACATGATTGTGCATTTAATTTGTCAGCACACATCTGCTTTGGTTCAAATGCACTGCATATCTTCCTTCAGTCAGCCAACAAAACAGCAATGGAAAAGATTAACATACTGTTGGTAAAGCAGTTGCATCAAATTGATTTTCTGCAATATAGCATGATAATCCATACTGAGAGCTCTGGATAGTACCAGCACATTTCTTTCAGGACTTGGTAATGCAAAGAACACAGTAAACAGCTTCAATGTTTTTCAAACATAAATAATTGACTATTAAAAACCTATCAGTCTTAAATAAAGACATCAGTAAGCACCACTGGCATAATGGGTAAGGCACTGTTCTCCTAAGCCAGTGATTGTGGGTTTAAGTCCTGTCTGAGTTGGAAGTTATTTACAGCAAGTGTCTCATCACTAGAGTTGATATTTTATCCTTGCTTCAACTGTAAAATAGTCTTGCAGTGTTTAGCTTGTAAAAAATGACCACAGAAGCTAAAATATGACATTAATTATGATAACATTGTTGTTGTTGTTTTTTAAACCTTTTCTATCACCGTGGACAGCTTATTCAAGTGCCATCTAGCATGCATGTTCCTTTGTTGCTCATCATTCATCACCAAAAATGATTTTCTTTTTCAATTCTTATGACTGTACTGATTGTATTGAATAAAATCAACATCTAGCATAACCAATAAATGCTGCAAAGTGCTCCAGTGGCGCAATTGGTCAGCGCGCGGTACTTATAAGACAGTATCTGTTGAGCAATGCTGAGGTTGTGAGTTCAAGCCTCACCTGGAGCATCTTTGTACATTGTTTTTTTCCTTTTCTTATGTCATTAGTCATTGATTATAAACTGCTACCTTAATATTTAATATGATATTACAAAGGATGGAAGAAAGAAAGAAAAAACACAAACATGATTGTGCATTTAAGTTGTCAGCACACATCTGCTTTGGTTCAAATGCACTGCATATCTTCCTTCAGTCAGCCAACAAAACAGCAATGGAAAAGATTAACATACTGTTGGTAAAGCAGTTGCATCAAATTGATTTTCTGCAATATAGCATGATAATCCATACTGACAGCTCTGGTTAGTACCAGCACATTTCTTGCTGGACTTGGTAATGCAAAGAACACAGTAAACAGCTTCACTTTTTTTCAAAAATAAATAATTGACTATTAAAAACCTATCAGTCTTAAATAAGGACATCAGTAAGCACAACTGGCATAATGGATAAGGCACTGTTCTCCTAAGCCAGTGGTTGTGGGTTTAAGTCCCGTCTGAGTTGGAAGTCATTACAGCAAGTGCCTCATCACTAGAGTTGATATTTTATCCTTGCTTCAACTGTAAAACAGTCTTGCAGTGTTTAGCTTGTAAAAAATGACCACAGAAGCTAAAATATGACAAAAATAACATTGTTGTTGTTTTTTTTTAAACCTTTTCTATCATCGTGGGCAGATTATTCAAGTGCCATCTGGCATGCATGTTCCTTTGTTGCTCATCATTCATCACCAAAAATGATTTTCTTTTTCAATTCTTATGACTGTACTGATTGTATTGAATAAAATCCACATCTAGCATAACAAATTAAAACTACAAAGTGCTCCAGTGGCGCAATTGGTCTGCGCGCGGTACTTATAAGACAGTATCTGTTGAGCAATGCCGAGGTTTTGAGTTCAAGCCTCACCTGGAACATCTTTGTATACTGTTTTTTTTCCTTGTCATTAGTCATTGATTATAAACTGCTACCTTAATATTTAATATGATATTACAAAGGATGGAAGAAAGAAAGAAAAAACACAAACATGATTGTGCATTTAAGTTGTCAGCACACATCTGCTTTGGTTCAAATGCACTGCATATCTTCCTTCAGTCAGCCAACAAAACAGCAATGGAAAAGATTAACATACTGTTGGTAAAGCAGTTGCATCAAATTGATTTTCTGCAATATAGCATGATAATCCATACTGACAGCTCTGGATAGTACCAGCACATTTCTTGCAGGACTTGGTAATGCAAAGAACACAGTAAACAGCTTCAAATTTTTTTCAAACATAAATAATTGACTATTAAAAACCTATCAGTCTTAAATAAAGACATCAGTAAGCACCACTGGCATAATGGGTAAGGCACTGTTCTCCTAAGCCAGTGATTGTGGGTTTAAGTCCCGTCTGAGTTGGAAGTTATTTACAGCAAGTGTCTCATCACTAGAGTTGATATTTTATCCTTGCTTCAACTGTAAAACAGTCTTGCAGTGTTTAGCTTGTAAAAAATGACCACAGAAGCTAAAATATGACATTAATTATGATAACATTGTTGTTGTTGTTTTTAAACCTTTTCTATCACCGTGGACAGCTTATTCAAGTGCCATCTAGCATGCATGTTCCTTTGTTGCTCATCATTCATCACCAAAAATGATTTTCTTTTTCAATTCTTATGACTGTACTGATTGTATTGAATAAAATCCACATCTAGCATAACCAATAAATGCTGCAAAGTGCTCCAGTGGCGCAATTGGTCAGCGCGCGGTACTTATAAGACAGTATCTGTTGAGCAATGCTGAGGTTGTGAGTTCAAGCCTCACCTGGAGCATCTTTGTACACTGTTTTTTTTCCTTTTCTTATGTCATTAGTCATTGATTATAAACTGCTACCTTAATATTTAATATGATATTACAAAGGATGGAAGAAAGAAAGAAAAATCACAAACATGATTGTGCATTTAAGTTGTCAGCACACATCTGCTTTGGTTCAAATGCACTGCATATCTTCCTTCAGTCAGCCAACAAAACAGCAATGGAAAAGATTAACATACTGTTGGTAAAGCAGTTGCATCAAATTGATTTTCTGCAATATAGCATGATAATCCATACTGACAGCTCTGGATAGTACCAGCACATTTCTTGCTGGACTTGGTAATGCAAAGAACACAGTTAACAGCTTCAATTTTTTTCAAAAATAAATAATTGACTATTAAAAACCTAACTGTCCTAAATAAGAACATCAGTAAGCACCACTGGCATAATGGGTAAGGCACTGTTCTCCTAAGCCAGTGGTTGTTGGTTTAAGTCCCGTCTGAGTTGGAAGTCATTACAGCAAGTGTCTCATCACTAGAGTTGATATTTTATCCTTGCTTCAACTGTAAAACAGTCTTGCAGCGTTTAGCTTGTAAAAAATGACCACAGAAGCTAAAATATGACATTAATTATGATAACATTGTTGTTGTTGTTTTTTAAACCTTTTCTATCACCGTGGACAGCTTATTCAAGTGCCATCTGGCATGCATGTTCCTTTGTTGCTCATCATTCATCACCAAAAATGATTTTCTTTTTCAATTCTTATGACTGTACTGATTGTATTGAATAAAATCCACATCTAGCATAACCAAATAATGCTGAAAAGCGCTCCAGTGGCGCAATTAGTCAGCGCACGGTACTTATAAGACAGAATCTGTTGAGCAATGCCGAGGTTGTGAGTTCAAGCCTCACATGGAGCATTTTTGTATACTGTTTTTTTTTCCTTTTCTTATGTCATTAGTCATTGATTATAAACTGCTACCTTAATATTTAATATGATATTACAAAGGATGGAAGAAAGAAAGAAAAAACACAAACATGATTGTGCATTTAAGTTGTCAGCACACATCTGCTTTGGTTCAAATGCACTGCATATCTTCCTTCAGTCAGCCAACAAAACAGCAATGGAAAAGATTAACATACTGTTGGTAAAGCAGTTGCATTAAATTGATTTTCTGCAATATAGCGTGATAATCCATACTGACAGCTCTGGTTAGTACCAGCACATTTCTTGCTGGACTTGGTAATGCAAAGAACACAGTAAACAGCTTCACTTTTTTTCAAAAATAAATAATTGACTATTAAAAACCTATCAGTCTTAAATAAGGACATCAGTAAGCACCACTGCCATAATGGATAAGGCACTGTTCTCCTAAGCCAGTGGTTGTGGGTTTAAGTCCCGTCTGAGTTGGAAGTCATTACAGCAAGTGCCTCATCACTAGAGTTGATATTTTATCCTTGCTTCAACTGTAAAACAGTCTTGCAGTGTTTAGCTTGTAAAAAATGACCACAGAAGCTAAAATATGACAAAAATAACATTGTTGTTGTTTTTTTTTAAACCTTTTCTATCATCGTGGGCAGATTATTCAAGTGCCATCTGGCATGCATGTTCCTTTGTTGCTCATCATTCATCACCAAAAATGATTTTCTTTTTCAATTCTTATGACTGTACTGATTGTATTGAATAAAATCCACATCTAGCATAACAAATTAAAACTACAAAGTGCTCCAGTGGCGCAATTGGTCTGCGCGCGGTACTTATAAGACAGTATCTGTTGAGCAATGCCGAGGTTTTGAGTTCAAGCCTCACCTGGAACATCTTTGTATACTGTTTTTTTCCCTTGTCATTAGTCATTGATTATAAACTGCTACCTTAATATTTAATATGATATTACAAAGGATGGAAGAAAGAAAGAAAAAACACAAACATGATTGTGCATTTAATTTGTCAGCACACATCTGCTTTGGTTCAAATGCACTGCATATCTTCCTTCAGTCAGCCAACAAAACAGCAGTGGAAAAGATTAACATACTGTTGGTAAAGCAGTTGCATCAAATTGATTTTCTGCAATATAGCATGATAATCCATACTGAGAGCTCTGGGTAGTACCAGCACATTTCTTTCAGGACTTGGTAATGCAAAGAACACAGTAAACAGCTTCAATGTTTTTCAAACATAAATAATTGACTATTAAAAACCTATCAGTCTTAAATAAAGACATCAGTAAGCACCACTGGCATAATGGGTAAGGCACTGTTCTCCTAAGCCAGTGATTGTGGGTTTAAGTCCCGTCTGAGTTGGAAGTTATTTACAGCAAGTGTCTCATCACTAGAGTTGATATTTTATCCTTGCTTCAACTGTAAAACAGTCTTGCAGTGTTTAGCTTGTAAAAAATGACCACAGAAGCTAAAATATGACATTAATTATGATAACATTGTTGTTGTTGTTGTTTTTTAAACCTTTTCTATCACCGTGGACAGCTTATTCAAGTGCCATCTAGCATGCATGTTCCTTTGTTGCTCATCATTCATCACCAAAAATGATTTTCTTTTTCAATTCTTATGACTGTACTGATTGTATTGAATAAAATCAACATCTAGCATAACCAATAAATGCTGCAAAGTGCTCCAGTGGCGCAATTGGTCAGCGCGCGGTAGTTATAAGACAGTATCTGTTGAGCAATGCTGAGGTTGTGAGTTCAAGCCTCACCTGGAGCATCTTTGTACATTGTTTTTTTCCTTTTCTTATGTCATTAGTCATTGATTATAAACTGCTACCTTAATATTTAATATGATATTACAAAGGATGGAAGAAAGAAAGAAAAAACACAAACATGATTGTGCATTTAAGTTGTCAGCACACATCTGCTTTGGTTCAAATGCACTGCATATCTTCCTTCAGTCAGCCAACAAAACAGCAATGGAAAAGATTAACATACTGTTGGTAAAGCAGTTGCATCAAATTGATTTTCTGCAATATAGCATGATAATCCATACTGACAGCTCTGGTTAGTACCAGCACATTTCTTGCTGGACTTGGTAATGCAAAGAACACAGTAAACAGCTTCACTTTTTTTCAAAAATAAATAATTGACTATTAAAAACCTATCAGTCTTAAATAAGGACATCAGTAAGCACAACTGGCATAATGGATAAGGCACTGTTCTCCTAAGCCAGTGGTTGTGGGTTTAAGTCCCGTCTGAGTTGGAAGTCATTACAGCAAGTGCCTCATCACTAGAGTTGATATTTTATCCTTGCTTCAACTGTAAAACAGTCTTGCAGTGTTTAGCTTGTAAAAAATGACCACAGAAGCTAAAATATGACAAAAATAACATTGTTGTTGTTTTTTTTTAAACCTTTTCTATCATCGTGGGCAGATTATTCAAGTGCCATCTGGCATGCATGTTCCTTTGTTGCTCATCATTCATCACCAAAAATGATTTTCTTTTTCAATTCTTATGACTGTACTGATTGTATTGAATAAAATCCACATCTAGCATAACCAATTAATGCTACAAAGAGCTCCAGTGGCACAATTGGTCAGCGCGCGGTACTTATAAGACAGTATCTGTTGAGCAATGCCGAGGTTGTGAGTTCAAGCCTCACCTGGAGCATCTTTGTATACTGTTTTTTTTCCTTTTCTTATGTCATAAGTCATTGATTATAAACTGCTACCTTAATATTTAATATGATATTACAAAGGATGGAAGAAAGAAAGAAAAAACACAAACATGATTGTGCATTTAAGTTGTCAGCACACATCTGCTTTGGTTCAAATGCACTGCATATCTTCCTTCAGTCAGCCAACAAAACAGCAGTGGAAAAGATTAACATACTGTTGGTAAAGCAGTTGCATCAAATTGATTTTCTGCAATATAGCATGATAATCCATACTGACAGCTCAGGTTAGTACCAGCACATTTCTTGCTGGACTTGGTAATGCAAAGAACACAGTAAACAGCTTCACTTTTTTTCAAAAATAAATAATTGACTATTAAAAACCTATCAGTCTTAAATAAGGACATCAGTAAGCACAACTGGCATAATGGATAAGGCACTGTTCTCCTAAGCCAGTGGTTGTGGGTTTAAGTCCCGTCTGAGTTGGAAGTCATTACAGCAAGTGTCTCATCACTAGAGTTGATATTTTATCCTTGCTTCAACTGTAAAACAGTCTTGCAGTGTTTAGCTTGTAAAAAATGACCACAGAAGCTAAAATATGACAAAAATAACATTGTTGTTGTTTTTTTTTAAACCTTTTCTATCATCGTGGGCAGATTATTCAAGTGCCATCTGGCATGCATGTTCCTTTGTTGCTCATCATTCATCACCAAAAATGATTTTCTTTTTCAATTCTTATGACTGTACTGATTGTATTGAATAAAATCCACATCTAGCATAACAAATTAAAACTACAAAGTGCTCCAGTGGCGCAATTGGTCTGCGCGCGGTACTTATAAGACAGTATCTGTTGAGCAATGCTGAGGTTTTGAGTTCAAGCCTCACCTGGAACATCTTTGTATACTGTTTTTTTTCCTTGTCATTAGTCATTGATTATAAACTGCTACCTTAATATTTAATATGATATTACAAATGATGGAAGAAAGAAAGAAAAAACACAAACATGATTGTGCATTTAAGTTGTCAGCACACATCTGCTTTGGTTCAAATGCACTGCATATCTTCCTTCAGTCAGCCAACAAAACAGCAATGGAAAAGATTAACATACTGTTGGTAAAGCAGTTGCATCAAATTGATTTTCTGCAATATAGCATGATAATCCATACTGACAGCTCTGGATAGTACCAGCACATTTCTTGCAGGACTTGGTAATGCAAAGAACACAGTAAACAGCTTCAATTTTTTTCAAACATAAATAATTGACTATTAAAAACCTATCAGTCTTAAATAAAGACATCAGTAAGCACCACTGGCATAATGGGTAAGGCACTGTTCTCCTAAGCCAGTGATTGTGGGTTTAAGTCCCGTCTGAGTTGGAAGTTATTTACAGCAAGTGTCTCATCACTAGAGTTGATATTTTATCCTTGCTTCAACTGTAAAACAGTCTTGCAGTGTTTAGCTTGTAAAAAATGACCACAGAAGCTAAAATATGACATTAATTATGATAACATTGTTGTTGTTGTTTTTAAACCTTTTCTATCACCGTGGACAGCTTATTCAAGTGCGATCTAGCATGCATGTTCCTTTGTTGCTCATCATTCATCACCAAAAATGATTTTCTTTTTCAATTCTTATGACTGTACTGATTGTATTGAATAAAATCCACATCTAGCATAACCAATAAATGCTGCAAAGTGCTCCAGTGGCGCAATTGGTCAGCGCGCGGTACTTATAAGACAGTATCTGTTGAGCAATGCTGAGGTTGTGAGTTCAAGCCTCACCTGGAGCATCTTTGTACACTGTTTTTTTTCCTTTTCTTATGTCATTAGTCATTGATTATAAACTGCTACCTTAATATTTAATATGATATTACAAAGGATGGAAGAAAGAAAGAAAAAACACAAACATGATTGTGCATTTAATTTGTCAGCACACATCTGCTTTGGTTCAAATGCACTGCATATCTTCCTTCAGTCAGCCAACAAAACAGCAATGGAAAAGATTAACATACTGTTGGTAAAGCAGTTGCATCAAATTGATTTTCTGCAATATAGCATGATAATCCATACTGACAGCTCTGGATAGTACCAGCACATTTCTTGCTGGACTTGGTAATGCAAAGAACACAGTTAACAGCTTCAATTTTTTTCAAAAATAAATAATTGACTATTAAAAACCTAACTGTCCTAAATAAGAACATCAGTAAGCACCACTGGCATAATGGGTAAGGCACTGTTCTCCTAAGCCAGTGGTTGTTGGTTTAAGTCCCGTCTGAGTTGGAAGTCATTACAGCAAGTGTCTCATCACTAGAGTTGATATTTTATCCTTGCTTCAACTGTAAAACAGTCTTGCAGCGTTTAGCTTGTAAAAAATGACCACAGAAGCTAAAATATGACATTAATTATGATAACATTGTTGTTGTTGTTTTTTAAACCTTTTCTATCACCGTGGACAGCTTATTCAAGTGCCATCTGGCATGCATGTTCCTTTGTTGCTCATCATTCATCACCAAAAATGATTTTCTTTTTCAATTCTTATGACTGTACTGATTGTATTGAATAAAATCCACATCTAGCATAACCAATTAATGCTGAAAAGCGCTCCAGTGGCGCAATTAGTCAGCGCACGGTACTTATAAGACAGAATCTGTTGAGCAATGCCGAGGTTGTGAGTTCAAGCCTCACATGGAGCATTTTTGTATACTGTTTTTTTTTCCTTTTCTTATGTCATTAGTCATTGATTATAAACTGCTACCTTAATATTTAATATGATATTACAAAGGATGGAAGAAAGAAAGAAAAAACACAAACATGATTGTGCATTTAAGTTGTCAGCACACATCTGCTTTGGTTCAAATGCACTGCATATCTTCCTTCAGTCAGCCAACAAAACAGCAATGGAAAAGATTAACATACTGTTGGTAAAGCAGTTGCATTAAATTGATTTTCTGCAATATAGCATGATAATCCATACTGACAGCTCTGGTTAGTACCAGCACATTTCTTGCTGGACTTGGTAATGCAAAGAACACAGTAAACAGCTTCACTTTTTTTCAAAAATAAATAATTGACTATTAAAAACCTATCAGTCTTAAATAAGGACATCAGTAAGCACCACTGCCATAATGGATAAGGCACTGTTCTCCTAAGCCAGTGGTTGTGGGTTTAAGTCCCGTCTGAGTTGGAAGTCATTACAGCAAGTGCCTCATCACTAGAGTTGATATTTTATCCTTGCTTCAACTGTAAAACAGTCTTGCAGTGTTTAGCTTGTAAAAAATGACCACAGAAGCTAAAATATGACAAAAATAACATTGTTGTTGTTTTTTTTTAAACCTTTTCTATCATCGTGGGCAGATTATTCAAGTGCCATCTGGCATGCATGTTCCTTTGTTGCTCATCATTCATCACCAAAAATGATTTTCTTTTTCAATTCTTATGACTGTACTGATTGTATTGAATAAAATCCACATCTAGCATAACAAATTAAAACTACAAAGTGCTCCAGTGGCGCAATTGGTCTGCGCGCGGTACTTATAAGACAGTATCTGTTGAGCAATGCCGAGGTTTTGAGTTCAAGCCTCACCTGGAACATCTTTGTATACTGTTTTTTTCCCTTGTCATTAGTCATTGATTATAAACTGCTACCTTAATATTTAATATGATATTACAAAGGATGGAAGAAAGAAAGAAAAAACACAAACATGATTGTGCATTTAATTTGTCAGCACACATCTGCTTTGGTTCAAATGCACTGCATATCTTCCTTCAGTCAGCCAACAAAACAGCAATGGAAAAGATTAACATACTGTTGGTAAAGCAGTTGCATCAAATTGATTTTCTGCAATATAGCATGATAATCCATACTGAGAGCTCTGGATAGTACCAGCACATTTCTTTCAGGACTTGGTAATGCAAAGAACACAGTAAACAGCTTCAATGTTTTTCAAACATAAATAATTGACTATTAAAAACCTATCAGTCTTAAATAAAGACATCAGTAAGCACCACTGGCATAATGGGTAAGGCACTGTTCTCCTAAGCCAGTGATTGTGGGTTTAAGTCCCGTCTGAGTTGGAAGTTATTTACAGCAAGTGTCTCATCACTAGAGTTGATATTTTATCCTTGCTTCAACTGTAAAACAGTCTTGCAGTGTTTAGCTTGTAAAAAATGACCACAGAAGCTAAAATATGACATTAATTATGATAACATTGTTGTTGTTGTTTTTTAAACCTTTTCTATCACCGTGGACAGCTTATTCAAGTGCCATCTAGCATGCATGTTCCTTTGTTGCTCATCATTCATCACCAAAAATGATTTTCTTTTTCAATTCTTATGACTGTACTGATTGTATTGAATAAAATCAACATCTAGCATAACCAATAAATGCTGCAAAGTGCTCCAGTGGCGCAATTGGTCAGCGCGCGGTACTTATAAGACAGTATCTGTTGAGCAATGCTGAGGTTGTGAGTTCAAGCCTCACCTGGAGCATCTTTGTACATTGTTTTTTTCCTTTTCTTATGTCATTAGTCATTGATTATAAACTGCTACCTTAATATTTAATATGATATTACAAAGGATGGAAGAAAGAAAGAAAAAACACAAACATGATTGTGCATTTAAGTTGTCAGCACACATCTGCTTTGGTTCAAATGCACTGCATATCTTCCTTCAGTCAGCCAACAAAACAGCAATGGAAAAGATTAACATACTGTTGGTAAAGCAGTTGCATCAAATTGATTT